>NW_023618157.1:0-46688 GCF_015220075.1 Falco rusticolus | reverse complement strand
CGCAGCTGAAAGGCACCACAAAAGTTGGTTCTACTGCTTCTGGGCTAGAGATGGGGAATCGCTCTAATTTTGGACTCGGCTGGTGACAAAATGTTCCAACACACCCCATGCACAACTCCACCGGGGAGGTGGCCAGAAAGGAGTTCTCTTGGTAGTTTTTACAGTGCCCCGGTAGGCAGCTGAAAGGCACCACAAAACTTGTTCTACCTGCTTTCTGGGCTGAGATGGGGAACCGCTGAATTTTGGACTCGGCTGGTGACAAAATTGTCCAAACAAGCCCCATGCACAACTTCCACCGGGGAAGGTGCCAGAAGAGAGTATCTTGGTAGTTCTTTACAGTACTCGGTCAGGCAGCTGAAAAGGGACAACAAAAAAGTTGTTCTACCTGCTTTCTGGGCTGAGGTGGGGAACAGCTGAATTTTGCACTCGGCTGGTGACAAAAAGTTAGAAACACACCCTAATGCACAACTCCACTAGAGAAGGTGCCAGAATGGAGTTCTTTTTGTAGTTTTTACACTACCTTGGTAGGCAGCTGAAAGGCACCATAAAAGTTGTTCTACCTGCTTTCTGGGCTGAGATGGGAAGCGCTGAATTTTGGACTCGGCTGGTGACAAAATGTTCCAAACCACACCCATGCACAACTCCACCGGGGAAGGTGCCAGAAAGGAGTTCTCTTGGTAGTTTTTACAGTACCCCGGTAGGCAGCTGAAAGGCACCACAAAAGTTGTTCTACCTGCTTTCTGGGCTGAGATGGGGAACCGCTGAATTTTGGACTCGGCTGGTGACAAAATGTTCCAAACACACCCCATGCACAACTCCACGGGAAGGTGCCAGAAACGAGTTCTGTTGGTAGTTTTTACATTACCCGTACGCAGCGAAAGGCACACAAACTTGTTTTTACCTGCTTTCTGGGCTAGATGGGGAACCTGCTGAATTTTGGACTCCGGGCTGGTTACCACATGTTCCAACACACCCCATGCACAACTCCACCGGGACAGGTCCGCCAGAAACGAGATTCCCTGTTGGTAGTTTTTACACTTACCCCGGTAGGCAGCTGAAAGGCACCACAAACGTTGTTCTACCTGCTTTCTGGGCTGAGATGGGGAACCGCTGAATTTTGGACTCGGCTGGTGACAAAATGTTCCAAACACACCCCATGCACAACTCCACCGGGGAAGGTGCCAGAAAGGAGTTCTCTTGGTAGTTTTTACACTACCCCGGTAGGCAGCTGAAAGGCACCACAAAAGTTGTTCTACCTGCTTTCTGGGCTGAGATGGGGAACCGCTGAATTTTGGACTCGGATGGTGACAAAATTTTAATAAATACACCCCATGCACAACTCCAGTAGAGAAGGTGCCAGAATGGAGTTCTTTTGGTAGTCTTTACACTACCTTGGTAGGCAGCCTGAAGAGTGCACAATAAAAGTTGTTCTACCTGATTTTCTGGGATTGAGATGGGGAAGCGCTTGAATTTTGACGTCGGCTGTGACAAAATGTTCCAAACACACCCCATGCACAACTCCACCGGGGAAGGTGCCAGAACGGAGTTCTCTTGGTAGTTTTTACACTACCCTGGTAGGCATCTGAAAGAGCACGACAAAAGTTTTCTACCTGCTTTCTGGGCTGAGATGGGGAATCGCTGAATTTTGGTATCGGCTCGTGACAAAATGTTCCAAAACAACCCATGCACAACTCCACCGGGGAAGGTGCCAGAAAGGAGTTCTCTTGGTAGTTTTACACGTACCCGGTAGGCAGCTGAAAGGCACCACAAAAGTTGTTCTACCTGCTTTCTGGGCTGAGATGGGGAACCGCTGAATTTTGGACTCGGCTGGTGACAAAATGTTCCAAACACACCCCATGCACAACTCCACCGGGGAAGGTGCCAGAAACGAGTTCTGTGGTAGTTTTTACACTACCCGGTAGGCAGCTGAAAGGCACCACAAAACTTGTTCTACCTGCTTTCTGGGCTGAGATGGGGAATCGCTGAATTTTGGCCTCGGCTGGTGACAAAATGTTCCAAACACACCCATGCACAACTCCACCGGGGAAGGTGCCAGAACGAGTTCTCTTGGTAGTTTTTACACTACCCCGGTAGGCAGCTGAAAGGCACCACAAAAGTTGTTCTACCTGCTTTCTGGGCTGAGATGGGGAACTGCTGAATTTTGGACTCGGCTGGTGACAAAATGTTCCAAACACACCCCATGCACAACTCCACCGGGGAAGGTGCCAGAAACGAGTTCTGTTGGTAGTTTTTACACTACCCCGGTAGGCAGCTGAAAGGCACCACAAAAACTTGTTCTACCTGCTTTCTGGGCTGAGATGGGGAACTGCTGAATTTTGGACTCGGCTGGTGACAAAATGTTCCAAACACACCCCATGCACAACTCCACCGGGGAAGGTGCCAGAAACGAGTTCTCTTGGTAGTTTTACACTACCCCGGTAGGCAGCTGAAAGGCACCACAAAAGTTGTTCTACCTGCTTTCTGGGCTGAGATGGGGAATCGCTGAATTTTGGACTCGGCTGGTGACAAAATGTTCCAAACACACCCCATGCACAACTCCACCGGGGAAGGTGCCAGAAACGAGTTCTGTTGGTAGTTTTACACTACCCCGGTAGGCAGCTGAAAGGCACCACAAAACTTGTTCTACCTGCTTTCTGGGCTGAGATGGGGAATCGCTGAATTTTGGACTCGGCTGGTGACAAAATGTTCCAAACACACCCCATGCACAACTCCACCGGGGAAGGTGCCAGAAACGAGTTCTGTTGGTAGTTTTTACACTACCCGGTAGGCAGCTGAAAGGCACCACAAAACTTGTTCTACCTGCTTTCTGGGCTGAGATGGGGAACGCTGAATTTTGGACTCGGCTGGTGACAAAATGTTCCAAACACACCCCATGCACAACTCCACCGGGGAAGGTGCCAGAAAGGAGTTCTCTTGGTAGTTTTTACAGTACCCCGGTAGGCAGCTGAAAGGCACCACAAAAGTTGTTCTACCTGCTTTCTGGGCTGAGATGGGGAAGCGCTGAATTTTGGACTCGGCTGGTGACAAAATGTTCCAAACACACCCCATGCACAACTCCACCGGGGAAGGTGCCAGAACGGAGTTCTCTTGGTAGTTTTTACAGTACCCCGGTAGGCAGCTGAAAGGCACCACAAAAGTTGTTCTACCTGCTTTCTGGGCTGAGATGGGGAAGCGCTGAATTTTGGACTCGGCTGGTGACAAAATGTTCCAAACACACCCCATGCACAACTCCACCGGGGAAGGTGCCAGAAAGGAGTTCTGTTGGTAGTTTTTACAGCACCCCGGTAGGCAGCTGAAAGGCACCACAAAAGTTGTTCTACCTGCTTTCTGGGCTGAGATGGGGAATCGCTGAATTTTGGACTCGGCTGGTGACAAAATGTTCCAAACACACCCCATGCACAACTCCACCGGGGAAGGTGCCAGAAACGAGTTCTGTTGGTAGTTTTTACAGTACCCGGTAGGCAGCTGAAAGGCACCACAAAAGTTGTTCTACCTGCTTTCTGGGCTGAGATGGGGAATCGCTGAATTTTGGACTCGGCTGGTGACAAAATGTTCCAAACACACCCCATGCACAACTCCACCGGGGAAGGTGCCAGAAAGGAGTTCTCTTGGTAGTTTTTACAGTACCCCGGTAGGCAGCTGAAAGGCACCACAAAAGTTGTTCTACCTGCTTTCTGGGCTGAGATGGGGAATCGCTGAATTTTGGACTCGGCTGGTGACAAAATGTTCCAAACACACCCCATGCACAACTCCACCGGGGAAGGTGCCAGAAAGGAATTCTGTTGGTAGTTTTTACAGTACCCCGGTAGGCAGCTGAAAGGCACCACAAAACTTGTTCTACCTGCTTTCTGGGCTGAGATGGGGAACCGCTGAATTTTGGACTCGGCTGGTGACAAAATGTTCCAAACACACCCCATGCACAACTCCACCGGGGAAGGTGCCAGAAAGGAGTTCTGTTGGTAGTTTTTACAGTACCCGGTAGGCAGCTGAAAGGCGCCACAAAAGTTGTTCTACCTGCTTTCTGGGCTGAGATGGGGAAGCGCTGAATTTTGGACTCGGCTGGTGACAAAATGTTCCAAACACACCCATGCACAACTCCACCGGGGAAGGTGCCAGAAAGGAGTTCTCTTGGTAGTTTTTACAGTACCCCGGTAGGCAGCTGAAAGGCACCACAAAAGTTGTTCTACCTGCTTTCTGGGCTGAGATGGGGAACCGCTGAATTTTGGACTCGGCTGGTGACAAAATGTTCCAAACACACCCCATGCACAACTCCACCGGGGAAGGTGCCAGAAAGGAGTTCTCTTGGTAGTTTTTACAGCTACCCCGGTAGGCAGCTGAAAGGCACCACAAAAGTTGTTCTACCTGCTTTCTGGGCTGAGATGGGGAAGCGCTGAATTTTGGACTCGGCTGGTGACAAAATGTTCCAAACACACCCCATGCACAACTCCACCGGGGAAGGTGCCAGAAAGGAGTTCTCTTGGTAGTTTTTACACTACCCCGGTAGGCAGCTGAAAGGCACCACAAAAGTTGTTCTACCTGCTTTCTGGGCTGAGATGGGGAACCGCTGAATTTTGGACTCGGCTGGTGACAAATGTTCCAAACACACCCCATGCACAACTCCACCGGGGAAGGTGCCAGAAAGGAGTTCTCTTGGTAGTTTTTACAGTACCCCGGTAGGCAGCTGAAAGGCACCACAAAACTTGTTCTACCTGCTTTCTGGGCTGAGATGGGGAACGGCTGAATTTTGGACTCGGCTGGTGACAAAATGTTCCAAACACACCCCATGCACAACTCCACCGGGGAAGGTGCCAGAAAGAGTTCTCTTTGGTAGTTTTTACACTACCCCGGTAGGCAGCTGAAAGGCACCACAAAAGCTTGTTCTACCTGCTTTCTGGGCTGAGATGGGGAACGCTGAATTTTGGACTCGGCTGGTGACAAAATGTTCCAAACACACCCCATGCACAACTCCACCGGGGAAGGTGCCAGAAAGGAGTTCTGTTGGTAGTTTTTACAGTACCCCGGTAGGCAGCTGAAAGGCACCACAAAAGTTGTTCTACCTGCTTTCTGGGCTGAGATGGGGAACGGCTGAATTTTGGACTCGGCTGGTGACAAAATGTTCCAAACACACCCCATGCACAACTCCACGGGGAAGGTGCCAGAAACGAGTTCTGTTGGTAGTTTTACAGTACCCCGGTAGGCAGCTGAAAGGCACCACAAAACTTGTTCTACCTGCTTTCTGGGCTGAGATGGGGAACGGCTGAATTTTGGACTCGGCTGGTGACAAAATGTTCCAAACACACCCCATGCACAACTCCACCGGGGAAGTGCCAGAAAGGAGTTCTCTTGGTAGTTTTTACAGCTACCCCGGTAGGCAGCTGAAAGGCACCACAAAATTGTTCTACCTGCTTTCTGGGCTGAGATGGGGAACGCTGACTTTTGGACTCGGCTGGTGACAAAATGTTCCAAACACACCCCATGCACAACTCCACCGGGGAAGGTGCCAGAAAGGAGTTCTGTTGGTAGTTTTTACAGTACCCCGGTAGGCAGCTGAAAGGCACCACAAAACTTGTTCTACCTGCTTTCTGGGCTGAGATGGGGAAGCGCTGAATTTTGGACTCGGCTGGTGACAAAATGTTCCAAACACACCCCATGCACAACTCCACCGGGGAAGGTGCCAGAAAGGAGTTCTGTTGGTAGTTTTTACAGTACCCCGGTAGGCAGCTGAAAGGCACCACAAAACTTGTTCTACCTGCTTTCTGGGCTGAGATGGGGAAGCGCTGAATTTTGGACTCGGCTGGTGACAAAATGTTCCAAACACACCCCATGCACAACTCCACCGGGGAAGGTGCCAGAAAGGAGTTCTGTGGTAGTTTTTACACTACCCCGGTAGGCAGCTGAAAGGCACCACAAAAGTTGTTCTACCTGCTTTCTGGGCTGAGATGGGGAACCGCTGAATTTTGGACTCGGCTGGTGACAAAATGTTCCAAACACACCCCATGCACAACTCCACCGGGGAAGGTGCCAGAAAGGAGTTCTGTTGGTAGTTTTTACACTACCCCGGTAGGCAGCTGAAAGGCACCACAAAAGATTGTTCTACCTGCTTTCTGGGCTGAGATGGGGAAGCGCTGAATTTTGGACTCGGCTGGTGACAAAATGTTCCAAACACACCCCATGCACAACTCCACCGGGGAAGGTGCCAGAAAGGAGTTCTGTTGGTAGTTTTTACAGTACCCCGGTAGGCAGCTGAAAGGCACCACAAAACTTGTTCTACCTGCTTTCTGGGCTGAGATGGGGAAGCGCTGAATTTTGGACTCGGCTGGTGACAAAATGTTCCAAACACACCCCATGCACAACTCCACCGGGGAAGGTGCCAGAAAGGAGTTCTGTTGGTAGTTTTTACAGCTACCCCGGTAGGCAGCTGAAAGGCACCACAAAACTTGTTCTACCTGCTTTCTGGGCTGAGATGGGGAAGCGCTGAATTTTGGACTCGGCTGGTGACAAATGTTCCAAACACACCCCATGCACAACTCCACCGGGGAAGGTGCCAGAAGGAGTTCTGTTGGTAGTTTTTACAGTACCCCGGTAGGCAGCTGAAAGGCACCACAAACTTGTTCTACCTGCTTTCTGGGCTGAGATGGGGAATCGCTGAATTTTGGACTCGGCTGGTGACAAATGTTCCAAACACACCCCATGCACAACTCCACCGGGGAAGGTGCCAGAAAGGAGTTCTGTGGTAGTTTTTACACTAATCCGGTAGGCAGCTGAAAGGCACCACAAAACTTGTTCTACCTGCTTTCTGGGCTGAGATGGGGGAATCGCTGAATTTTGGACTCGGCTGGTGACAAAATGTTCAAACACACCCCATGCACAACTCCACCGGGGAAGGTGCCAGAAAGGAGTTCTGTTGGTAGTTTTTACATTGCTCCGGTAGGCAGCTGAAAGGCACCACAAAACGTTGTTCTACCTGCTTTCTGGGCTGAGATGGGGAAGCGCTGAATTTTGGACTCGGCTGGTGACAAAATGTTCCAAACACACCCCATGCACAACTCCACCGGGGAAGGTGCCAGAAAGGAGTTCTGTTGGTAGTTTTTACATTACTTGCGTAGGCAGCTGAAAGGCCCCACAAAAGTTGTTCTACCTGCTTTTGGGCTGAGTATGGGGAACCGCTGAATTTTGGACTCGGCTGGTGACAAAATGTTCCAAACACACCCCATGCACAACTCCACCGGGGAAGGTGCCAGAAAGGAGTTCTCTTGGTAGTTTTTACACTACCCTGGTAGGCAGCTGAAAGGCACCACAAAAGTTGTTCTACCTGCTTTCTGGGCTGAGATGGGGAACCGCTGAATTTTGGACTCGGCTGGTGACAAAATGTTCCAAACACACCCCATGCACAACTCCACCGGGGAAGGTGCCAGAACGAGTTCTCTTGGTAGTTTTTACATTGGTCCGGTAGGCAGCTGAAAGGCACCACAAAAGTTGTTCTACCTGCTTTCTGGGCTGAGATGGGGAACAGCTGAATTTTGGACTCGGCTGGTGACAAAATGTTCCAAACACACCCCATGCACAACTCCACCGGGGAAGGTGCCAGAAACGAGTTCTGTTGGTAGTTTTTACACTACCCCGGTAGGCAGCTGAAAGGCACCACAAAAGTTGTTCTACCTGCTTTCTGGGCTGAGATGGGGAACCGCTGAATTTGGACTCGGCTGGTGACAAAATGTTCCAAACACACCCCATGCACAACTCCACCGGGGAAGGTGCCAGAAGGAGTTCTCTTGGTAGTTTTTACAGTGCCCGGTAGGCAGCTGAAAGGCACCACAAAACTTGTTCTACCTGCTTTCTGGGCTGAGATGGGGAAGCGCTGAATTTTGGACTCGGCTGGTGACAAAATGTTCCAAACACACCCCATGCACAACTCCACCGGGGAAGGTGCCAGAAAGGAGTTCTGTTGGTAGTTTTTACAGTACCCTGGTAGGCAGCTGAAAGGCACCACAAAAGTTGTTCTACCTGCTTTCTGGGCTGAGATGGGGAACCGCTGAATTTTGGACTCGGCTGGTGACAAAATGTTCCAAACACACCCCATGCACAACTCCACCGGGGAAGGTGCCAGAAAGGAGTTCTGTTGGTAGTTTTTACAGTACCCCGGTAGGCAGCTGAAAGGCACCACAAAAGTTGTTCTACCTGCTTTCTGGGCTGAGATGGGGAACCGCTGAATTTTGGACTCGGCTGGTGACAAAATGTTCCAAACACACCCCATGCACAACTCCACCGGGGAAGGTGCCAGAAAGGAGTTCTGTTGGTAGTTTTTACAGTACCCCGGTAGGCAGCTGAAAGGCACCACAAAAGTTGTTCTACCTGCTTTCTGGGCTGAGATGGGGAACCGCTGAATTTTGGACTCGGCTGGTGACAAAATGTTCCAAACACACCCCATGCACAACTCCACCGGGGAAGGTGCCAGAAAGGAGTTCTCTTGGTAGTTTTTACAGTACCCTGGTAGGCAGCTGAAAGGCACCACAAAAGTTGTTCTACCTGCTTTCTGGGCTGAGATGGGGAACCGCTGAATTTTGGACTCGGCTGGTGACAAAATGTTCCAAACACACCCCATGCACAACTCCACCGGGGAAGGTGCCAGAAGGAGTTCTCTTGGTAGTTTTTACAGTACCCCGGTAGGCAGCTGAAAGGCACCACAAAGTTGTTCTACCTGCTTTCTGGGCTGAGATGGGGAACCGCTGAATTTTGGACTCGGCTGGTGACAAAATGTTCCAAACACACCCCCTGCACAACTCCACCGGGGAAGGTGCCAGACAGGAGTTCTGTTGGTAGTTTTTACACTACCTTGGTAGGCAGCTGAAAGGCACCACAAAAGTTGTTCTACCTGCTTTCTGGGCTGAGATGGGGAACCGCTGAATTTTGGACTCGGCTGGTGACAAAATGTTCCAAACACACCCCATGCACAACTCCACCGGGGAAGGTGCCAGAAAGGAGTTCTCTTGGTAGTTTTTACACTGCCCCGGTAGGCAGCTGAAAGGCACCACAAAGTTGTTCTACCTGCTTTCTGGGCTGAGATGGGGAATCGCTGAATTTTGGACTCGGCTGGTGACAAAATGTTCCAAACACACCCCCTGCACAACTCCACCGGGGAAGGTGCCAGAAACGAGTTCTGCTTGGTAGTTTTTACATTGCTCCGGTAGGCAGCTGAAAGGCACCACAAAAGTTGTTCTACCTGCTTTCTGGGCTGAGATGGGGAACCGCTGAATTTTGGACTCGGCTGGTGACAAAATGTTCCAAACACACCCCATGCACAACTCCACCGGGGAAGGTGCCAGACAGGAGTTCTCTTGGTAGTTTTTACACTACCTTGGTAGGCAGCTGAAAGGCACCACAAAAAGTGTTCTACCTGCTTCTGGGCTGAGGTGGGAACCGCTGAATTTTGGCACTCGGACTGGCTGACAAAAGTTCCAAACACACCCCATAGCACAACTCCACCGGGGAAGGTGCCAGAGAGGAATTATTTGGTATTCTACATTGCTCTGGGGCATCTGAAAGGGACAACAAAAGCTGTACTACCTTCTTTCTGGCTGATGGCGGAACCGCTGACCTTTGGCCTGGCTGGTGGCAAAAAGTTCCAAACCAGCCTAATGCACAACTCCACTAGAGAAGGTGCCAGAATGGAGTTCTTTTTGTAGTTTTACAACTCCCTTGGTAGGCAGCTGTAAGGCACCACTAAAGTTGTTCTACCTGCTTTCTGGGCTGACATGGGGAGCTGTTGAAGTTTGGACTCGGCTGGTGACAAATGTTCCAAAACACACCCCATGCACAACCTCCAACGGGGAAGGTGCCAGGAATTAATTTTTTTGGTATTTCTCACACTACCCATTTAACCAGCTGAAAGGCACTAGAAAAGTTGGGCTACCTTCTTTCTCGGCTGAGGTTGGGAACAGCTAATCATAGTTGGCTATAGACAAACTTTTCCAAGGCACACCCCACGCACAACTCCACCGAGAAAGGTACCAGAACAGAGTTCTCTTGGTAGCTGTCGCACTGCCCCGGTAGCCAGAGGAAAGGCACCAAAAAAGTTGTTCTACCTGATATCTGGGCTGAGGTTGGGAAGAGCTAAACATTTGTACTCGGCTATAGACAAACTGTTCCAAGGCACACCCCATGCACAACTCCACCGGGGAAGGTGCCAAGAAGGTATCTTTTTTTACCCATGAGACCTTTTTCACCCGTCAGAATTTTTTTACCCATGAGACTTTTTACCCATGAGATTTCTTTTACCCATCAGACATTTTACCCATGACACTACTTACCTCTGAGACTTTTTTTACCTTTGAGACTTCTTTTACCTGAGACTTCTTACGCGTGAGTATTTTTCTACCCCTGAGACTTTTTTTACCCGTGAGACTTTTTAACCATGACTCTTTTTCTCCATGAGACTTTTTACTCTTGAGACTTTTTTACTTGTGATACTACTGTCCCATGAACTTTTTTGACCCCTGAGACTTTTCTTACCGTGAGACTTTTTTACCCGAGAGACTTTTTTTACGTGTGTGACTTTTTACCCATGAGAATTTTTCCACCTCTGAGAGTTTTTTTACCAGTAAGACTTTTCTAACCATGAGACTTTTTTTACATGTGAGAATTTTTACCCATGAGATTTCTTTACCCGTCAGACTTTTTTACACATGAGACATTTTATACCTGTGAGACTTTTTTACCCGTTAGAGTTTTTACCCATGAGATTCTTTACCCGTCAGACTTTTTTACTCATCAGGCTTTTTTTCCCATGAGACATTTTTTACCTATGGGACTTTTTACCTCTGAGAATTTTTTACCTGTGAGACTTTTTTTATACGTCAGACATTTTTACATGAAAATTTTACTCGTGAGACATTTTAGCCGTGGAGACTTATTACCCATAAGACCTTTTTTATCCATCAGATTTTTTTACTCACCAGGCTTTTTTTTCCCGTGAGACTTTTTACCCGTCAGACTTTTTTTACCTGTGAGACTTTTTTTACCCAAGAGACATTTTTACTGTGACAATTTTTACCCTTGAGTCTTTTCACCCATGAGGCTTTTTTTACCCATCAAACCTTTTTTACCCATGAGACTTTTTTTACTTGTGAGACATTTTACCTGTGAAACTTATTACCCGTAAGACTTTTTTTACTCGTCAGACTTTTTTCCTGTGAGACTTTTTACCCGTGAGAATATTTACACTCGAGGCTTTTTACACATGAGAATTTTGAACCATCAGACTTTTTTACCCATGAGACTTTTCTTAACCGTGAGATTTTTTTTATCATGGGAATTTCTACTTGTGAGAATTTTTACCTGTAAGACTTTTTTTACCTGTGAGACTATTTACCTGTGAGACTTTTTTTACCCATGAGACTTTTTTTACCGCAACCTGAGCTTTTTAACACAAAAATTTCAACAAGAACATCTTTCTAGTTTAGGTCTCAGGTTTTTTTTCTATCCTTTTCTGGAGCCATAATCAAATATCAGGGGGAAGTTAATCCCGCACTCTTTCTAGTGCTAGTACCATAGGATCCAAGGGGGTACTAATCCACAGTCCTTTTGCCACTCAGGTTTTTCCCGGAGGACGAAGAACATGTCTGCATATGATACTTCGTCCCATTTTCCCTCTCTTCTCAGAAACAACATTAATTGCAGGAGAGAGTTATAATCTAACGTTCCTCCCTCCTGAGGATATTTCGCATCACTCCCCAATTTATACAAAGGCCACCACTGATTACAATATTTAATCAATTTAATTCTATTTCGGTACCCGCCATTTCCTACGATATCCCTCCAATGTTTTAATATACAACCCAAGGGCGATTTTTCACAGGGCTTACTCCTTCCATTTCCTATTTCGCAATTTTAATTACTTTGTTTTTCTCCAGCCGCCTTGATATGAATTAGACTCTATAACTCGAAAGTTATAAAGTAGGTATTGACGTGCGGAATTAGACTCTATAACTCGAAAGTTATAAAGTAGGTATGTTTATTGCGGGCAGATGCACGGGGGATCGCTCCTCCACAAGCGTGCTTACCCGGAGTGACGAACCATCTCAAATTTATACAATGAACAAATGAATATTCAATTAACGCCTATACATATTCGTTACCTAAACCCCGCTTCGTATGTTAATTAGCTTATCAGTCCGTTTCCTGGAATGTGGTGGTCTTGCAGGTTTGTAGGTGATTCATGTTCTTGTGACCAACCGATCTTCTCCAGCAAGAAGACTTGGCACTCCCTTCCTCTAGATAGCATTGAAATGTCTCTCATCCTTTTCTCCTTTTTATAAATAGCCCCTTTGTTAGAGGAAGAAGGGTAGGTGTCTCCTCAAAGCTGTGTGACTATGTGACCATACACCACACCCATGACCAGTCACCATACCCACATTCCTTGAGCAGACATATAAAATCACGATCGATGTCCATTGTCCCCATTTCACACTATTTCTCCATATCAAGACAATAAAGGAGTTAAAAGAGGAGCCAATGTGTCCCATTCAGTATTCTCTGTGTATCTGCGTGCACCGCTTCCCCTGTTTGGTTTCTGATCTAGACGGGAAGGACAGGGAGGGTGTAAGGACATTGCAACTCTCAGAGAGAAGATAGGCTTTTGTGCTGGCTTCAGCCAGTTCTGAGCTCTTTGGGGCTTAAATCTCCCTAGAATGGGTGTGATGTTGAGTTGTCTACTCCAGGGCAAATGGAGAGGAGGAGGGGCGCCTGGAGGGAGGACCACTGGCACAGGGGACACTCTGAGCATCAGAAGTTGTTGGAACCACTAATGACTAGAGCTGTGAACAAGGGGTAACTCTCAGATTTCTCTGCATGGAGTACCCCAGTTGCTGGGACATACATTAAGAAAAGACTGTGCCGTGTGGTCGCAGGGTGACTTGGTTTGCAAAGGGGGAGCTCAGGCCAACCCCCTGCAAGGCAGGTAGAACTGCAGATCCTCCCTGTGCTTCATGTTCACCTTGCCTATGACAACGTGCCACAGAAAAGCTGAGCACAGCCCTTTGCTGACGCCCAGCTGCTTGTGCTCCCTCTGAAATTTTTTGGTTGATCGTTATTTCATGGAGAGCTCTATTGTCCCCCCAGCCAGGGATACTACAGCAATAGCAAACCAGGGCTTCTAGTTACTCCCGGACGCCTGCCTTCCTGCCCCCTCTGCATCTCCACAGCTCTCACAGAGGAGGGGTTGCCAGTGGTGCCTTCTTTAGGCAGGGCACATCTGCAGCTTCCATTGAATACCCTCCTTTCCTTTGAAAGCCCTGCCTCTTTCTGGCGTGTGGGGTTTGCTCATTTCCGTGAGCGCTTTTGCAGGTGGTGGTGACATGGGAAGGAAAGGGACATACAGTGCTGGAGGTAAAGAGCCGCTCTGCTTCTGTTTACACCGTGTTTGTACAGCTGAGGTGGATACAAATCACGGGTGGCTTTGCTGGAGAACTTTGCCAGGGATCTAACTGTCTGCCTGTTTGGGAGTCCCAGAGCAGCACGTTCAGTAACAGGAGATCGCTGCGCTGCCTGCCCTTGCCGTTGCTCTTGTGCATGCGGCAGTAAATACCTCCTCTGCACAAAACTGAGTCCGGGTAGAGTCCATGGAGACAGTGTTGGTAAGAATCCCAGATGCTGCAGAAAAGCAGTCTGAGGTCTCAGCTGAGCTGTACTGCTTCAGAAGGGAGATTAGCCATAGATACGTACGTGCTTTCTTTCTCAAAGAGGGGAAAGATAGTGTGGGATAGTCCTTTGCTCAATGGTCCTGTGGGCATGTGTACTGGAGAGGAGCCATCACAGGCCACCTCTTCCTGAGCAAGCCACCACTGTGGGAGGCACTGAGATGCTCAGCAGAGGCAGTTTAGGAGCGACAGGGGTGGCTGGTGATCTGTCCCGCTGCTTGGAGGTAATCCCCTCCATACAACCCTGAGATGCAACGTACCCAGCTAGAAGGAATCCCAGAAGAGATGGACAAAAAGATGAACAAGTGCAGGTATTGCTCCCCAGCAACATGTGAAAAAATTCATCAGCAGTACATATCCTGGCATGTATCCGTTCATATGGAAGGTGAATATTTATGGTTTTTAGTGTAAGTCAAAACTTGTTGGACAGTCTGTTTTGCCTTGGAACGAAGCCATACAATTAAATTTCGCAAAGCAACCTGTGTTTCACATCCGTGGACAAGGTGAAATGCCATGTGCATGAGAGCGTTTCTCATCAGCGCGGATCTTTGCTGTCTCTAAAGCAGTGCAGGCTGGGGCTGTGGGTGCTACTGGAGATATGCAGCCCGCCTGCACTGCAGGAAGGTCATTCTGGTCTCACTGTCAGATGGAGCTGTATGTTGTACAATATTGTACGTGTTGTGCCAAGATTTCTGCAGGTAAAGAAAGAAGCAGTCATGTATTTGACAACAGCAATCATAGGTGTTGCTGTGAAGAAATTCAGGGAAAATCTGTAGCACATGTAATTTTGACTGCAACCATGCTGTAGTTCTGACTTGTCTTGGTCACTTTAATTAGTAATGTGTCATTAATTTAAAAATAACCAGTGCAGTTAAAGAGCATGGGTGTTGGTCAGAAATGCCTGGTTTCTCATGTGTAAATGCACCAAGTCAGAGGCACTGATGCAAGTGCCTGGATGAATTGGTGAAACAGGGCTGGGCTAGCCAGGGCTGGCACAGGCAGCGTGGGCAGCATGTAGTTGTTTAGGCAATAGCTCTAATTCAGAGTTATGATGGAGGCGCTGAACGTGCTTGGTTTTGAAAGCACACAGTCTTTGTTAGCTTCAACGGAAACTGCAGGTTTCTGCTGTCCAAATCAATGAAACTGTGAGATACAATCCACTGTTCAGGAAAGTCAGAACATGTTTTTAAGGAAGTCTCTGTTGGGAGGTAAAACCGCTGCTGAAGCAATAGCAGTGATGGAGCGTGTGTAAAAGAGCCTAGGGAGACCAGCAGCCTTCTGGAGCCAGGCAGAATATTTAGGTTTGCATAACGCCATCCAGCTTTACTCCCAGCACTGCTGTGAAGTGTCGCACCTCATCTGAAACCAGCAGGCAGGGAAATAGGGAAGTGATTCTCCCTTCCAAGCCCTGAGGAGGAATGTGGCCTCTAGAAATGCTGAGGGACTTGGTACTTTATGCAGTAAGATTTGCACATGTATTTTGCCAGAGATACCGAGGCTAGAAAAACGTGGCAAGCAATCATTCTATGTTCAAGACACCCATCATTATAAATTATACATATAAGCACTTTTCAGCTGCAACGCTAGGACTCCTGGAATAAAAAGGGTTTCAACACCAGCTGTTTCCCTTTGAACTGGTGGAAATTAAGTGTCAGGATTACCTGCTCTTCTGCTGTCAGACAAATGGCGTGTGAAGTGAGTTGGGAGGAGGTATGAAGATGCACAAAAACCTAGGTGAGCTGAAGACGACCAGATGTCAAGTTTACAATCTGCATTATCTGTGCTCCTGGGAGCCTGGGAGCCCAAGCCCGTGTGCCGCCTCCTCCCGGGTGGACTTCCTAGTGAGAGGATCCTTAGCCCAAGTGGGGCGGCTGTGGTTTGTCTGTGAACCTGTGGGCAAGGGTCAGGAGGGAGAGGAGAGCCTGATGGGGAAGAGCCCGTTTGTCATGTCAGAAGCAGATGGTCCCTGTGTGAGGCCACGTGACACCAGCCCCCCGGTTCCTGTGAGAGTTGCCCCCCTGAACGCAAAGTGCCAGGGCCGGGAAGGCTGGGCTGGGGCTCGGGCTGGGGCTGTGTGGGCCTTTGTGTCAGTCCGTGAGTGACCTCTCCTTGCCCCTCGCCTTCCCAGCTCGGCCTGAAATGGGTTTTGCTCGTCTGTTGCGCGCTGTAAAAACTGCTGGGTGCTCAGGGAGCAGGGAAGCAATGGCAGCTGCTCTCATGTAACCCACCCGCTGTCACCCTGGGACGTGCCATGTTATGTCAGCGTCACTCCAGTCTGTGAGCAGCAACTGAAATACCGACAGAGAAGGAAGAAGAAACCCAGGGTGCAACTCTTCTGGAGAGCAGCCGATAGCACTTGTGCTCTGTTTGTCTTGTTCCATGTCAGTAATACATTTATATAACTTTTCCTAGTGATTTTTTTTTTTTTTCTTTTCTACAAGATCACTTCTACAGGATCCGTATCACAATGTCTGGAAGTAAAATTCAGTTTTCCAGCAACATCAGTGTGTCCTTCTGCTCAGGCATCTATTATCAGGGCAGCAGTTTGACTGAAATACTCTGTCTAGATCCATGTCTAGAGACACATTTGTGTCGTGCAAGGAATAAAGCTGGGGTCTTCAAGATTTCAAGCCTGTGACTTTGTTGTTTGTGATTTTCTGTGCACAACACATACGGAAACTGGAATTGCTGGAGGAATACTGTGTGGCGCACAGTGTGTCAGAGATACAGAGGTGTATATCTAATTATGAGAGAGAGGGGTTGTGCATGTTTAAGAAATAGGAATGGCCTATTTGTGACCATATATAGTGATTTTCAGCAAATTTCCCGTATACATTAAGAAGTATAATGCCCTGGAAGAAAGGAATTCACACAGATGCATCTTAAATCTGTATTATGATAATTTTCTCTCTAGGAGTGCACAAATTTGAGGGGATGTTTTATTTTGTGTTAAGATTTTTGTCACAAGTAGGATGATTCAAGATGCACTCTAGGTGTAAATAAGTAGTATTAAGTCATGCTGGTTATAAAAATGTGTGGTTTTTCACTGCACGTGAGAACTCAGGATCTACCTTTCATATGTCATCATCAGCTGAAAAAGAAGACATGAAGGATGCCATTGAATATTATGGGGTGTGGGTATGTAAACCCAAATATTTTGGATTACAGCCTGATTCAGTAAGTTGTACTATACACTAAGGTAAAGAAAACTTACCAGTCAGTGAATAATGCTGAAGGGAGGTCCTGTAGGTGAAGGCTGTATTACAGTCTGAAGGAAAGTTGGATACAGTCTTCTTATGGTGGGGTAAAATCCTTGTCACTATGCCGGATGCTTGCTGTTACACTGATTTTTTTTTCAGTTGGTTTGCTTAAATTTTGAGGGGTGTTTTTCCTCTTGTGCACTGCTGAGAAACAGTGCGGGCAAATGCGGGTTTTATTGCCTGTGCAAAATGCACGTTCAAGTGAAGAGGGAGATTTGTCTGTAATAGGCTGATCTGTTTGATGAAACATGCCGGTCTTCCTCTTTGTAAGACAAGGATCAAAGAGAACACCTTGAGATGTGGTGACCTTTCTGAGGCTTCCCCAGCCTCTGCAAAATACGCTCTTGTTTGGCCACGTGAAGTGTTTGAAAAGGGTTTCTCAGAGGGTATCCTAGAGGGGAATAAGGCAGGCGTCCTGCTTGTGTTGGGCGTGCGGGGCAGGGCTGCACAGCGGGGTCTGGCGTCCTCTGGAACACCCGAAGGGACAGCGTAGCAAATGATTTCCACCCCACAGCCGGGCATCACGAGAGAGGGACGTGCCTAATTCTAGCAGGCAAAGCGCAGGACTTAAGGCTGTTGCAAGGCGGTAGTAGTTGGCCAGTGAGCTTGGGAAGGGGGAGGGTGAGACAGGTGGTGTCTGGCTGAGGTGCTCCTTCCCTCTTGTGAGCGGAGGGGTCTTTGCCGCGGGAGAACAGGGCCTGGCTGACGAGAGGAGCGCGAGGAGCGTGAGGGTCTCAGCCCGCTGGGACACCAAGGCTGCAGGCCCTGTTCAGAAGGCACCACGAGCCGAGGAGGCGTGTGGGCAGGACTGTGACACGGGGCAGAAGCAGTCGGAGCTGTTGAGAAACAGAGCGTGGGGACAGGGGCTTGAGGGGGCTGGGTAGGGTTAAGGCGTGGTGCGGTTTTCCTGCGAGCTTGGGTTCCTGATTCCTGGGATGAGGGCAGGAGCAGGCAGGTTTCCCTAATAAATCCTTTCCTTTGCACCTTGGAGTGGAATTTATTATTTCTGAAGCTTGGGTGAAGAAATAATCCTCCCTTAGCCAGTTCTCTGTGTGGTGAACGGTAAAAAGCTTGTCATGTTCATTCCCCTTGGGTTAGCTTAGACGGCCGGGGACTGTGCAATGCCAGACGGTAGAGCGCGATGGAGGGAGGAGGGTGGGTGAGGAAAATGTTGGCAGTTTAATGAAAAATGGTATTAAAGCAATAAACCGTGAAAAATAAACATGCTCTGTGACAAATGCCGGCAGTTACAGAAAGCAAGCAGGCTAAAAGGTAAAAGCAACCCTAATGCCTAGGCAAACCTAACCCAAGAAACTGCTGTCTCTGAGTCCTTCTCTTGTTAAGAAGATGGTGTGCAGTGAACCTTTCATTTAGTATCCCTTGATTTTTGTAGTGAAAATGGCTTTCAAAATGCCTTATTTCTATTATAGGATGAGTTTGCAACAGAAATTGCATAGATTAACTGTAATATTTTTTCTTGATAATCTTTCTGTCTGTACCTGTTTACTTAAGGATAAATATATTTTAGAAACTACCAACTTGATAGAAAAAACCAGCACATGAAAATCACACTGATAAGGCAGAAATTTTACATCAGAAATTTCACAGCAGAAAATGAGGAATTGCACAGTGCTGACAAGCAGTTAAGTCCAAAACCTTGGGAAGAAAGATATGCAAGAATGTGAGTTGAAAATGAGAAAAGGGAATTGAAAACAAATTGTAAAAATGTTACAGCAGAGCTAAAGCAGCTGCTTGGTGAAATTCATGAAACTGGGAAAACTCCTTCCCTTGTGGAAGAAATGTCAGAAGATGGCTTCAGTGCTGAGCTGAAGAGTTCTCATGTTGTTTTGTCTCATGCAACAGAATCAAGTAACAACTTAGAAAGTAAAGGTGAATTTGGAGATACTAAACTTATGCTAGGTGGAAAAGTACCCAAAATGGAAACTGTAATCCGAGTCTTGGTGTCCTTTCTGATCAAGATAACTGAAATGCAAACATGGAAGATACCTGGAGTACAGATGAAGAAGATTGCACAACCAATATCAGTGATACAAAGATGCCTCTAGCAAAAGGAGAGAGAGAAAAAAAGCGCCTCCTATGGAAATGGAAGAGAATGAAAATGGAAGTAGTAGAAATGCAGTGGGAGGTCCTGAATACTCCCCGAGATACAGCTTTAAAACAAGTCTTTTGGATGACATTTCTAATATTATTCCTAAAATAAGACAGTTCCTACACGTGGTGAAAATGCACTTCTTGTAACAGAGAGGGAACTTGGAAAAGACTCTGGATTTAGTGATGATTTTCCCAGGGACTGCTTTATCGACAACAAAATAGGAGAAACAGAAATGGAAAGTCTTTTTGCAAGTGCTCAGCAATCATGTGTCATGCTGAAAAGGAATCTTGATGAAGAACTAAACCAAGATACGGGAAGATTTAAGGGTAAGGTAGGAATGCTGCAAATAGTATTCCTGGCTTTGGAGAAAGAGAAGGTACAGCTGCCAGAAGAGGTGGTTCACCTGCTACTCTTTAATCTCGCTCCGGATCAACGGTCCTGTTCACTTTAGCTATTCGTCACGAAGGGGAGATGCTTCCTACAAACTGGGGTTTGTTCTAATGAAATAGGTGACTGGTGAATAAAGAGGGCAGTGGAGAGTTGTCTTTTCCCCCATTTTTGGAAAACGGAATGCATTATTGTTCCAGTTTAACAATAGGTGGCACTTGGTTCCAGTGCAAGTAGTTATCACTTCATTGCCATAAAAAGAAATCCATACAATTACATCAGTTCTGATTCTGAATCAAAGAATGAAAATAGCTTCTGAACAGGGTCCTGACTACTAATTCATGTGCTGTGCTATCTGCGTGGTGTGTCTTCATTGCCTTTCACTAAAATTCCTCTTTCCTGTGAAACCAGTTGTGTTTGTGGGTTTGGGATCTTTTTTTTCTTTCCTCCCCTTGTTCAGGGAGCAGTAGCCCAGCACAGTTCCACTTGATTTTTTTCTGGTGGTGTTACAACTAACACTGCAGTCCTTCTAACTCTGTCCATCTGTAATGCTTTCACTGTCTGGCGGTCGGTGGATGAAGTCAGCAGTCTTCCTCGGCTCACCCTTAGGATGACCCTAGATTTTACGCATGCGCCCTGTAAACTTCTCTTACTTAACACTGTGCTGTTAGCAGCTCAGCCTGCATATCAGGGTGTGTAACCAGATGTCCTTTTTAAGATACAGAAATGAGGTATGTAGCCAGATGTTCTTTGCAAGATACAGGAACTATAGACATTGATCACTCTGTTTTTCTTAAGCGTGTGGTTATACAAGGGTATGTAAGACAGAAGGTTACATTTCATCATGTGGTCCTAGCATTGTTCTATATTGACACGAATCAAATGAACACATTTCACACCATCCCCTGTCTTCTTTTTTATGGTATTGATTCATGTTTTCGTTTCCAGTCAAGTCTTGTCGAATTGGTATCAATTTTGGATCTTTTTTTGTTTTTATTATCATCAGGGAATGGGTTTTCTCTTTCCCTGTTCTGGGTGAACAGGTACCGCAGATATTTGTATCCCTTGTATAACCGAGTGTATTAATCTGGTAAAACAAGGTATTAAACATGGAATGATTAGCAATCCTCCACATATCCCCAATACAATTATCCCAATTTTAGTAAGCCAACCACCGCGTATAAATTTTCCCCCTAATCCTTCTAGATTGATTACATTCCAAGTTTGAACTGGGACATGTGCAATTTTCTTCATTTCTTTTTTCAGCTGATTTACGGCTTTTCCTTCATCATCAATCTCTAAACAACAGTTACTAAGGTTAAATTTTCCGCAGACAACTCCTTCTTGTGCTAACAAATAATCCAGAGCTAAGTGATTATGATACAAAGCGGTTCTTATCTTGGTATTTTGTTTTGCAATTAATCCAAGTGCATCTCCGGTTTTATTTACAACTATTTCTACTACAGCTTGTAGCCTAATTACTCTATTAAGCATATATATTGGGGTCCTATAACCCCAGGATCCATCTTCTGCCCACGTAGCTGGATCATAATAGGCAATGATTCTTTCAGGAGGCCATTCATTATATTTCCAATTTCCATTTGTAAGCTTCGTTTATGGCGCCTTTTCCTTAGCTCATCAGCTTCAGCATATACTGGGACCCCTAATCGCTCTCCCCGAACTCTGGGTAACAGGAAAAAACTGGGTCTTATAGTTCCTAATACACAGGATCCTGTCCAGTTCTTTGGTAAATATGCATAGGCTAGTTTGCCACAAATCCAGTAACGTCCTTCAGGAGTTGGCCAACCGTTGGGTGTGTTTGTTCCATTGGTCCAGTTCTTAAATTGATGATTCATTTCCCGTGGGTTTCCCCATTTATCCCAGCTATTCTGAGTTTCATTCCATAGGTAACCTCCTTCACACTCCAGGTTACCTACTTGTCTTCGTTTGGTTTTTTAGATTTTGCCAACAACGTCTTCCAACTATACTCGTTTGGAGTACCCATTGTTGTTTTCTATTACCCTTTTTCATTGTTTCCCATGCTTGGGGATTGCTGATGTTGCTCTCCATAGCCTCCCATGGCCATCGTTCACCTTGATTTGTTCCACCACAAACATAACAATTAGTTATATTCAATGACTTAGCAATGTTTTCAGCAAGATTTATAAATAGATTTTTAGCAACTGTGGGAATTTCATATTTTACTCCTGTTTCTATTTCATGATAAAATGAGTTGAATAACAGTCTATGTTGCACTGACTCTTTTATCCTTTCTTTGATTTTAATATTAATAACTACTCCCGGGTCTTCTCCAGGTCCATATATCTTAAGTCCAATTTTGGTTACTTTCTTCTGTTTCCAAATCTCTAAATTTATAAGGTTAAATTTACTAGATTGCAGGTACGGGTTGTACAATTACTGTCTGTTTGTACCCTTGTGATTGAAGCTTGTAAACTTCCACGTGGATTATCATATCCCCAGCCTGCAGTATCCCAACATACACAGGACCATCCCCTTCTTCGGCATAGGTGTGCCAATTGATACCTCGCGGTTTGACTAGGTACATGATCAGGGTTTATTTGACATTGATGTCCGCCGGGGCAGATGTATTTTGGTTGATTACTATAGTACCGTCTCCACTCCAAACTCCCACAATTAGTGTCTGGATCATCATCTATAATATCACATGCATCAAAGATTACTGATACTGACGTGTTCAAATTGGTTATAACCCGACTTGTTCCAATTAATCTACCTACTTCCGAATTTGTCTTAATTTCCACCCAATATTGAGAAGGGAGTTCTTTTGGATCATAGCAGACGGTCCTGTTACCTTTTCTGCACAGAGCATACTGGGTTTGGTTATGAATGCAGTTTCCTATTTTCTGGTCTTTACAGTCATAGACCGTATGAGACACCAAGGTTTGGGAACTTACCCGTCCCCTTCTAGTAGTTACTATACATTGATTGCAGTTGTTGGTCGTAGCCTGGGTTAAGGAACTCACCCCAAGCAGGACTAGAAGAGGTCCGGTAAGGGCTATAGCGATCGATGGTCACAGCCCGAAGGGGTTGCAGCCCTTGGCAGACCTTCCAAGCCGCAGCACCAGTTCCCTATGCGGTCTTGCCCTCTTCGTTAATCTTAAGGGATCGCCTCTTTTAAACAGCCAGATGAGATAATTTGTATGCTGCGTCCCAAAAATTTTGGTATATATTGTGGATAGCTTATTACTGCCTCTTATTTCCTAAAAACACTTCTTGATTAAATCAACAACAATAAAACCTTACCCAGGGTAGGTTATGGAAGGGGGGGGTGGCTTTGTATCGAATACACCGAAACTCTAAGCTGTTATTTAGATAGTGTTCCTGTCCTCCTCCTGGGGAAGTAATATACTTAAAACATTTGGAACACTTAGCCCTTAAAAATAAACAACACTGTTTACACGACGGACAGGCACTAGTACCGGCTCCTCTCCAGGGGCTTGAGAGGGTACGACTTTTTGTCAATCCTCGTATACATTAATACATTACTGGCTCTTAACTGTTCCCGGTTACTGCTTAATTCTACAGGAGTAATTACAATGAAATTCCCACAGCAACTTAGCTTATGCTCTTTGATGAAGGCTTCGTCAAGTTCTTCTGATGGTTAGTTTAGTTCTTCCTGGTTCCGATGTTATTTTCCACTCCTTCACCAGACCTTTTACTCGCGAAACATGTGGCCATCCTTTCTCAGCAGTTCTTACAGCTGTTTCTGTAGTTAATAAAACAAGAAAAGGTCCTTCCCAGTGAATAGTGAATGCCGTACCACTTATCTAAAGGATGACACACCTATGTTTAGTTGAAAGTCGGGAAATGTCCAAGGACCCTTATTGCCACATGACGGATGCACAGACTGCTAAGTCCTTGGGTTGATTACCTTTAGAAGGGACATTTTGTCTTAGATTCCTGTTGTACATGCGATGTGGCGAAGATGGAGACTTTAAACATGGCCGCTAAGGAATAGAGTCTGCGTAGAGACAACTCCTCAAGGACATTGCGCAGGCACGAGATATGTAAATGGATTCTCAGAATTGTAATGAATATATAAACAATTTCTTGGAAAACTAATGAAGACGTCTGAGTAGCTTGTATAAAGGGGGGACTGAAAAGCCCCCTCGGTGTGCATGACTTTGGTGGAGCGATCCCCCATGCACCCAGCGCTGCCGAATAAAGATAACCTCCGCCCGCCTGCATATTGCTGACTGATTCTTCAAATCACCAGAGGGGAGATAGGTTTTCTTCTTCCCATGTTTTTATCAACACCTCATCTCCCGCTTTCAACTGATGCATTGCAAAACCTAGAGGTGGTGTTTGAGCCATCATCCCAATTTCTCTCAGCTCTTTTAATCTCTTTCCGATGGTAATGATATACTTTTGGATACTATGATCCTCAACTACACTGTTCCCTAGAGGCATCCCTTGAGAATAAGGCATGCCATATAACATTTCATATGGCGATAATCCAGTCTCACTGTGTGGTTTAGTTCTTATGTTTAAAAGTGCCAATGGTAAACATTTTGTCCAGGGCATTTGTGTCTCGATCATTAACTTAGCTAATTGTTGTTTTATTGTTTGATTCATTCTTTCTACTTTCCCCGAGCTTTGTGGGTGCCACGGAATGTGGTATTCCCACTGAATACCTAATGATTGACATAATAATTTTATTATCTTGGGAGTAAAGTGTGTGCCCTGATCAGAATCAACGTACTGGATTATCCCATATCTAGGTATCAAATGCTCTAATAAAATATTTACCACTGTTTGTGCCGTAGCTCGTGCTACAGGATAAGCTTCTACGCATTGTGTTAAATGATCTACTGTTACCAACAAATATTTTATCCTCCCTACCTTTGGTAATTCAGTGAAATCAACTTGTACTTTCTCAAAAGGTCTGCAAGCTGGTTTTCTCCCCCCCATGGCTACTTGTCGAAACACTGTCTTATTTATCTTCCGACAAGTTAAGCAACCCTGTGTGATTTGCTTTGCGATTTCAAAAATCCCAATGCAGCCAAATTGTTTAAGGAAATGATCACTTAACGCCTTTGTACCCCAATGTGTTGTGCATGCAAATGTTCCAATATTTGCCTAGCATAGGCTTTTGGCAACATCTCTCGCCCATCGGGCAGGGTCCATTTTCCTTGTTCTAACTTAGCTCCTATTCTCTCCAATTTTGTTTGTTCCTCAGGGCTAAACTTCTTTTCTTCTTCCTCTTGTCTTTCTTCCTCCTGTGCTACGTCCTGAGTCCTCAAGGCTGCTTCCTGGGCTTCTTTATCTGCTAAATTATTTCCTCTGGTTTGGTAATCTAATCCCTTTTGGTGTCCTCTCACACGTACCACTGCTATCTCCCTTGGTTCTCTTAATGCCCTTAAAATTCTTACTCTTAATTCCTGATGTATAAAATTCCTCCCTTGAGTATTAATTGAACCTCTTTCTTCCCAAATTTTTCCAACAGCGTGGACCACCCTATATGCATATTTAGAATCTGTAAATATAGTCCCGCTTTTCCCCTTTTTTAACAATTCCAGGGCCCTTCACAGGGCATACAGCTCACAAGCCTGAGCTGACCATGATGGACTCAAAGGTCCTGATTCCACAGGTTCTAGGTCCTTATTAATTCTTGCATAGCCTGATTTTATTTTCCCTTCCATACCCGGGAGGAGCCATCTGTAAACAGTGCTTCTCCTTTCTCCAATTCAGTATCCCTTAAATCTGGCCTTACCTTCGTCTGGGTTTCAATTACCTCTAAACAGTTGTGTTGTCATTTCTCCGATGGTTCTCCAAACAAAAACTGTGCTGGACTCTGAGCAGAGGTTACCCTCAGTTCTGAGTCAGGGGAGTCAATTAGTATTGCTTCATACTTTAGGATCCGGCTATCTGTTAACCATTTTTCCGCTTTCTGTTGTAAAACACTTCTGACATTGTGTGGAGTATACACCTTTAAAGGAGCACTAAAGGTAATCTTCCTAACTTCCTCTATTAGTAATGCTGTAGCGACCAAAGCTTGGAGACAAGCAGGCCATCCTCTACTTACCGGATCAAGTAACTTAGAACAATACCCCGCGGGTTTCTTAATTCCTGCCCAGTCTTGAGTAAGGACTCCATATGCTGTCTGGTTTGATGTATTCACAAAAAAAATAAAAAGGTTTTCCCAGATCTAGGAGGCTCAATACAGGCACTTGCATTAATGCCCTTTTTATTTCCTCAAATTTCTGATCATCTTCTGTGAATCACTGAAGTTGGTTATTAATTTCTCATATAAGAATTTAACCTTTTCGCTGTAGCTTTCAAGCCATGGTCTACAATATCTGCCAAATTCCCTTTTTAGTTCGTGGGGGGTCTTAAGGCTAGGATCCCAGATACCCTGTCAGGATCCAACTTCTTTCTTCCCTTACTCAGCCAATGCCCTAAATATTTCACTTCCTGTTTTACAACCTGTAATTTTGATCGAGACACCTTTAATCCCTTTTCTCCTAGAAAATCTAACAACTTAATAGTAGTTTCTCGGGTTCCTTCTTCAGTTTCTCCTGCTACTAATAGATCGTCCACATATTGCAATAATTTTACCTCCCTGGGTAATGTAAAATCTTGTAAGATTTTCTCTACAGTTTGTCCAAATAAATTTGGTGATTCTGTAAACCCCTTTGGTAGTACAGTCCATCTTAATTGTTGTTTTCATCCCGTTTCAGGGTCCTCCCACTCAAAGGCAAAATAATCTCTGGATCTCTCACCCAGGGGGCAGGCCCAAAAGGCATCTTTCAAATCTATTACGCTATACCAAGTATGTTTGGGGGATAGATGGCTCAGTAAAGTATAAGGATTTGCCACTACAGGGAGTTTAGTGATTGTTTGCTGATTGACAGCTCTCAGGTGCTGTACCATCCTGTATGACCCATCAGATTTCTTTACAGGGAGGATGGGTGGATTATGAGGTGACATACGTGGTTCTAAAGTTCCTTTTTCCAGACGTCTGTCAAGTACAAGTTTTAATCCCTTTCGACCCTCCACTGGTATAGGGTATTGTTTGACTCTAATGGGACAATGCGGATCTATTATTTGCACTTTTATGGGGCCCATTTCTATCTTTCCAGTTTCCCCCTCCTTACACCATACTGAAGGGTTAATGGCTTCTTCATCCTCTTGTGTTAAAGTGTGAAATTTAACCTGCAGTTTGTCCCCTTGACTCTGAATCCTCAAGTTTAGTTTCAAAATCAGATCCCTTCCTAGTAAGTTGTACTCCGCTTCAGGGAGCAAAAGTAAACCATTAAGACAATTTTTTTTCTCTGTTTCTACTTCTACATCTTTCAAGACAGGTACTTGAAAAGGTTCTCCTTTTGCCCCTACTACTGACATATAACTCTTCCCTTTTTCTATTCCTTTTGGAAGTTTTCTAATAGTGGATTTTTCAGCCCCTGTGTCCACTAAGAATAAAACTTCCTCCTTATGGGGACCGATTAATAATTTTATCAAGGGCTCTGTTGATGTTGAAGTCCCCAGAAGATATAGCCCCTGACACCTCTGTTCTTCTTTGAATACTTTCTCATCCTGTTCCCGCTTGCGACAGTTCTTCCGAACATGTCCCTTCTTATTGCAATAGTAACAGACAGGAATTGTGGATCTTTCTCGATAAGATTGTCCCCTGGGTGTTTTCTCTATTCCCTTTTCCCTTCTCTCTCCAGACGGGGTCTTATTTCTCTGGCTTTCTCTTACTGCTGCTACAAAGATTTTGGCTCTTGCTTTTTGTTTTTCCTCATCTCTCCTAACATATACTTTCTGTGCTTCCCTAAGTAACTTTTCTAATCCTCTCTCTTGCCAGTCTTCCAACTTTTCTAATTTCCTTCTTATGTCCCCCCAGGATCTAGCCACAAATTGTGATCTAAGGAGTGTGGTTCCGGCCACTGTACTCGGATCAATTCCAGAATACATTTGTAGGCTTTTCCTTAATCTCTCCAACCATTCTGTTGGAGATTCATCTTTCCCTTGTTGTTCATTAAATGCTTTATTAATGTTTTGCCCTCGGGGAACCGCTTCCCTTATTCCCTGTATGATTAATGTTCTCAAGTCCCTCATATTCTGTCTTCCTTGGGGTTGTTGATGATCCCAGTGGGGATCCACATTTGGCCATTTGTGGTCTCCCGGGGGTCCTGCCTGATTCTGTCTTTCCCAAATTCTCATTCCAGCTTGCCTAATCGTTCCCTTCTCCTCAGCAGTAAATAAGATCCCTAAAACGGACTGTATTTCTTCCCAAGTATAAGTATTGGGGCCTAGGAACTGGTCCAGTTTTTCAGCTGCTCCGAAGGGATCACCTAACAGGGTCCCCATTTCTTTCATCTGTAGTATTTAATGGGACTGCCACAAACCCGATGCCTCCCTGATTGCCTCCGAGGGGTACCTCTCGTAAGGGATACAGAGAAGCTCCCTCAGATACGGCAGTCCTACTTCTCATACGTGCAGCCGGGGGTCGATCTAATTCCGGTGCTGTTGGTGGTGGAGGCAGGGGCAACGGTGGTACTGGTGGAGATACCACGGCCACCGGAGGGGGAGCTGCCGCCGGGGGTGGATTGTTAAGATATGGAGGTGGTAGGTTATCTAATGGCTCCCATTTATCATCTTTTTCTCTTTCCTGTTTTTCTTCTTCTGCTTTTAGTGTAAGTATTGAGGCTGGAAAAGGACGTGAAGTCCTGATCCATAATCCTGCATAATCACTTTCCTCCTGACTAAAAGGTTCCTTTGAATTAACATGCATATTTAAGGCCTGGCAAATCCAGTCTTCAAAAGAACCGAAAACAGGCCAAAGGACATGTGGTCTTATAGGCTCCTTTGGCCATTCTACCATACAATACTGGATCAATTTTAATTTACTTTTTCCTTTTATGGGGCCCTTGTTGTTCCAATTTCTAATCATTATTGCTAATGGACTTTCTGGTGGTATGTCTGGCAATTTGCTCCCTTTCTCGTGGTCCATGGTCTTCGATTTTGTCTGGCCCATCTAGGAATTTTACTGTGGCAATTCCTACAGCCCTTGGTTACCTTAGTAGGAGTGTCTTGCAGGGGGTTTAGGACCCATCACCCACCCACGAATCCTATAGGAATCGCTTTGGTCCTTCACCGGCCAAGTCCCTCGCGGGAGATTGGAACCGCGGTTAGAAGACCTCCACAATGGCTCTGGAACAAAGTTCCGTCTCAGTCACACTCTTACACACACAGGCAACCGAATCCCACCCAAGGGAACGGTATGCGCCTTAAATACTTACGACTCTGTCTTCGTTCGGATCTTTGCACGCAGAATTACGGGGAACATATAGTGCTGCAGGAGCAAGGGAGCTCATTAAAAAAATCAAATTCTTTGCTTGCCTTTATTCAGGTTCAGGATGGCGTTAGTCCCGACCTGACTCGAACAGGAGCCACCAAATGGTGGGGCGCCCCTCCTTGATCAAGTCAGAATTCAGGAACCAAAGCCATCCCGGATGAGCCCCCAGTTGTGAAAAGAACTTAGTCCCAAAATAGGATTACAATCAAAGTTTGCAATTTATTAAGCAAATAGAGGCAAGCAAACAGCGCTGGGTGCGCCGGGAGCCTCCGCTCCACCAAGACGCGCGCTGTACAAAGTTTATTTTTGGTTTATATTTCCTAAACTAAGACATATTCCTAGCTATTTCTAAGAAAGGGTCGGTTTATGTCAATGGGTCCTTGGAACAGGCGTGTACTTCGTGGCGCATGCTCTTTCTATCTCCGAGGGTCTTCTTAACCCCTGTCTGGCGGTCGGTGGATGGAATCAGCAGTCTTCCTCGGCTCACCCTTAGGATGACCCTAGATTTTACGCATGCGCCCTGTAAACTTCTCTTACTTAACACTGTGCTGTTAGCAGCTCAGCCTGCATATCAGGGTGTGTAACCAGATGTCCTTTTTAAGATACAGAAATGAGGTATGTAGCCAGATGTTCTTTGCAAGATACAGGAACTATAGACATTGATCACTCTGTTTTTCTTAAGCGTGTGGTTATACAAGGGTATGTAAGACAGAAGGTTACATTTCATCCTGCGGTCCTAGCATTGTTCTATATCGACACGAATCAAATGAACACATTTCACACAGGGAAGTGGCTGTGATGAGGGAGAGCGATTTAGTGGGGCAGAAGGTTTTAGCCCAGCCGCAGGGTGGGAGCGGGCCAAACCAGGGGAAGTGATACAGGCTCCCCTGCGCCAGGCTGTGGGAAATGAAGGACCCATTACGGTGACGGTCCCGTTTTCAATAACAGAGTTGAAGAATTGCAAAAGCAACCGCAGGAAATTACCGAGACGACCCTAAGAAGGCGGCTGGTGTTTTTGAAATAATGATGGTTAAAACACAGGATGGTCCATGGCCGGAGCAGTGCGCTCCCCAGCCAGCTCTGGGAGCCGAGCGGCAACTCCCTGTGGGGCCGAGTGCTGCCCTGGGGGCTGGCAGGGGAGCCGGCACAGGGGCTTTTCCAGCTGGGACACGGGGGCACGGGCGAAGGGCCACAGTCACGCAGCCTCTCTCCTCGCCTTCTCTTGCAGACGGACAGCCCGGCGTGCAGGGTGGCAATGCCCTCCATCAGGGTGAGGCGGGAGGAGACAGCCCGTCTGCCAGCAAGGCAGGCAGCAGCACCACAGAAGGTGCACGCAGCTCGGGCACCAGGAGCTGCCAGCACTTGCTGCAAGCTCCCGCCTCTGCCAGCAGCAGCCTCTGCAGCTTCTGCCCAGGGCAGGGGAAAGGCCAGCAGCACTGCAACCAGCAGACACCGACAGCTTGTCCCATCTACTCGGGGCATCCCTGGTGAGCAGGGGAAAGCCACCAGTGCGCAGAGCAGGAGGCATGCCCCACACAGCCCTGCAGCCAATGCCGCAGCTGGGAAGGAGACAAAGAGGTGCCTTTTGAGGAAGGACCCGGACAAGGTTTGCACTGGGAGCCACCGACCCAGCCAGCAGACAGCGGCACAGTGGCACTGGGAACACAGGCTGGGTGCGGCGAAGATGGCAAGAACAGAGGAGGTCCGGGCGGCCCACAGTGGCAAGGCCTCTGCAGGTCAGCACGTGCCTGATCCTCATGCACGTAAAAGCACCGGTGCTGCTGGCAGGGTTTCTGTGCCAGCTTCCCTGGGCAGGAGGGATGTGGCTTCAGGGCAGCAGGGACAAGTGGAAGAGCGCGATCTCAAAACACAGGTGACGCTCACCAAAAACAAGTGCAAAGGCAAATCGCTGCGGGAGCACCACAAGGCTCTTCAGGAGCATGTGGCCATCTCGTCAGTGAAGACGGAGGATCAGAAAGCCCAGCCCAGCAGGACAGGCAGTCATGCAAGCGCAGCGGCTCGTGTCCCCAAGAAGAACTGGGCAAGGGCAGCAAGGCCACGGAACAGCCCGGGGTCCCTGCCAAAGGAAAAAGACTGGGGAGAAGCCAATGAGCTGCCCCAAGAAGAGGGCATCACCATTCACAGCATCTGGGTCAACCCCTCATTCCTGGAGCTCTTCCAGGACCCCCACGCTGGTCCCCAGGATGGGCCCTGCTGGCTGAGCAGTGTAGGCAGAGGGGCAGCAGCAGACGCAGCTGGCAACCTACAGAGCATTTCAGCTATGCAAGGGGAACCCGTGGAAGTTGAGCCAGCAGCTGCTGCCCTGGCCACACCTTCTGAGGAAGAGGGGCACCGCGCACATCTAGCTCCCATAGCACAAGAGTCAATGAATGCACCCGATTCTGCTCTCCTCAGTGAGCAGCCCACAGCAGCACAGGCAGAGAGCCAGGCGGCTGCCCCACACAGCCCCGCAGCCCACAACATGGCTCTGCAGGACACAGACCAGTGTAAAATGAGTGGGGTCCTGAACGAGGCTGTGGCTGCAATCCAGGGACTTGGTCAGCAACTGGCAGAACACTGGGACCCAGCACAAAACATGCATGTGGTGATGGCACCAAGACCACCTTCAGCAACTCAGGACAGCGAGTCTTCCTTGCCTGGAAAGCCTCCAGGAGAGCCCAGCACAGCCTCTCTCGTGCAAGAGGAATGTGAGGATGGAGAACACATGGCTTCTGCCATGTCTGGAGACCATCAAGGAGAGCCCAGCACAGCCACTCTAGTGCCAGCAGAATGTGAGGATGGAGAACACACGGCTTCTGCCATGTCTGGAGACCATCAAGGAGAGCCCAGCACAGCCACTCTAGTGCCAGCAGAATGTGAGGATGGAGAACACACGGCTTCTGCCATGTCTGGAGACCATCAAGGAGAGGCCAGCACAGCCATTTTCTCCCCAGCAGCGCACGAGGAAGATCTGGCTTCATTGCTGCCTCAGATCTCTCTGCATGATGCTGCCGCACCCCACCTTGACCCAGCAGTAGAAGATGAAACAGATGCCACGGGGACTCCCTTGTCCTGGGACTCTTGGCACCAGGTGAGCCAGGGGCGCGTGACCAGCACTGAGCACCACGAGCTACGGCCGGCAGGTGCAGTGTCCAGGCCATGTGCAGCAGGGAGATGGCTGGTGCTGTCCGTGTCAGCCCGCTGACATCCCCTCCATCCCCTGCCTGTGCTCTTGCTCTCCACGTGCATGTGGCTTCCCAGCACAGAGGTGACGCACAGCCCTCCTCTGGCTGCAGGGACCATAAACCTAACCAACCCGACACACGGCACTGCGTAGTCTACCACTAAAGCATGTCCCTAAGCCCCTGTGTTTCCCCCGGCAGCCGATAACGGATGCTTAGATCTCCTTTGGCTGTTAATGTTTTCATAGGAGCAGCCAGGGCACTCAGCCATAGAGGAGGACAAGCGGGAAGACGACGACAGTGGCAAAGAGCTGTGCCAAGGGGAAGACATCGCCATCCACAGCATTATGGTCAACCCCTCATTCCTGGAGCTGTTCCAGGACCCCCGTGGTGGTTTCCAGGAGGGGCAGCCAGCCCCTGAGCAGAGCGATAACACGTGGCCCTGCTCCAAGCCCAGGGACGAGCCCGAGGATGAGCCAGGTACATCCCCGAGTGTAGCGCTGGCCCGGCAAGGGAAGGCTTAGCCCAGCCGTCCCGGCAATGTGCACCCAGGCCAAAGCAGAAGGACTGCGTGCATGGGGGCTGGCCGTTCCCTGGCCACCACTCCCTGGGGAAAGCTCTCGGTGGCGGGGAGCAGGCAGGATCTTGCCCGGTACCTGCCCAGCCCCCTGCCTACACTTGTCTTCCTTCCACAGGCATGGCTGCCCTCCCGCATGCCCCAGCTCGACGGCGACGGCCCTCCCTCCTCCGCAGGGCACTCAGGGCTCTGCGCAAGGCTTTCTGCCCTACTTGCATCAGGCCACAGCAAGAGCAGCAGCGCCGTGCTGGCAGAGGGGTCCCCAGAGATGGCAGCTGGCCCTGATCCTGTGCGGTACCCAGAGGGTGTGGCACAGGGAGGCACGCGAGGCATGGGTGCATGGACGGCGCCCAACACGTTCAGCTGCCATGAGGACGTTGTGGTGCCAGACTCTGCTCCACCCTGGGCACGTTCTGAGAGCAATAAAAGCTGAGCACGTTCCCCCAGTGGTTGCCTGTGCCTGGTCCATCCTGGGAGAAAGACGTGTGCAGGCAAGGCCCATGCCGGCAGGCAGAGCTGGAGAGCCCCTGTGCTCCTTCTTCTCCATGCCAAGCAGAGCCCACGCCTTGGGCCTCTGCCCGTGCCTCTGGCGCTCCAGCTGCTGACCAGCTGGGGCCTCTGCTGCCCTTGCTCCCAGGGCCTGTTATTTGAGTCAGCCTCTGTCCTCAGGGTGTCCTGGCACTTGCTCGGGAGAGCCCTGGGCTGGTGCTGGCAGCAAGCCGGCACTCTGGACGGAACTTGCCTCTAGCTGACTTCCAGGTGCCTCTCTGCCATTCAGACCGAGGACTTTGACCATTTCCTTTGCATCGTAAACTTGGTCTGGTTTAACTAATGCTTGCACCGCACCACCGCGCAGCACCTTGGTCTCACGAGGAACCTGCCCATGGCAGGGGGGCGTAGGAGCACCTACATGAGCCACTTGTTATTCAAGCCCTCTGTTTTTAAGACCTTGTCCTGAGAGTAGCTGTTTTGGTGAGAAAAGCCAGACCTTCGTTTAGGTTTAGCTGTTGGCCAGACGTCTGGGGGCTCCGTCTGAGTTGGTTCTTGACATTTTGCCATATTAGCAGGGCAGCAGGACCATGCTACGAACGAAATGAGGTGCACAACAAACCTCTCAGAATAAACTGAAATAGGTTTTTACAGACGATTGAAACAGAAATAGGGAAGACTGGATAAAGGTGGGGAGGAAGACTGATGAGGATACTTGAACATTGCTGCCTGAGGAAGCAAACCTCATAGTAAACTGTTACGTGTATGTGCATTTATGTCTCTGTCTCAGGCGTCTTTCCACTTGTGCATTTCCCTGACCTTTGGCTGTTCTTAGAAGAGAATCAGTTCTGGAGGAGAGTGCTTCAGACTTCTTTCTGTAACACTGGGACCCAGGAAGTGCCTCGGTGGCACCCCTAGCTGTGACGAGAGAAGGATTTTCCTTCCGTGGAGCCTTTCCTTCACTGTGGCTGTTTGGAACAGGAGGAGGCATGGGAGACCTTCCAGGGTGCCTGCTAGCTGAAATGATTCTAGCGTTCTGTGGGCAATATAGCCACACCTTTCTCTGTCCTCCTTTATGGAGAACATCTGGCATGAACCTTGGGTGGTAATGGGTGTCATTGTGATTCTCTTTTGAAACGTGATTTTTCACAGTTTAAACTCCAAAACGCTCTAGTGATTACACGCATGCATGCAGTTGGGCATCCTTTTCCTTGCCTGTGAGAAGCCTAGAAAAACCTCAAGCATGTGGTGTAGCTGAGAGTTGCAACGGGTAAGAAACTAGGCAAGGGAGCTCTTTCTGACATCAAGGACCAAGCGGGTTGACAGTTTCCCCCCTTCTGGCTTGGCACTGGAGTTTCAAACCGTGGCACCGCATGCCCGGCGGCACCATTTTCTGTGTTGGCTGCCTGAGGCAATGGAACAGCTGAATTCAGAGGGATCCTGTGCGCAGGGCTAGGAGGCCTCCTGCCGGGCCTCGCCGCCCTCTCACAGTGCAGCCAGGAGCTGCTCTCAGGTGAGCGTCCCCTGTGCCTGACGGTAGGCATGAGGAACAGAGTTGGCTGCTTTGGGAAGAGCCCTGTCAGAGCGGCCATGGCCCAGAGGAGGTGACTTTTCGACGGAGGGGACCTGCAGGCTGTGCTGGGCCGTGGCGGGAGGCCCACCCGATGCCACACAAGCTGGGGCTCCCAGCAGCTGAGCCCTGGTGGCACTGGCTGTCCTGTCCTCCTCTCCCCCTGAGGGTGACCTCAAACAGCAGCAGCTGCAGAGATGCTTGGCAGAACCTGAGCGCCTTTCCCACCGCGATGGTAAAGAGCCAGCCCTGCTGGGGCCAGGGGGGGCTGTTGGGGACAGACCGTGGGGCCGGGGGAGAGATTTCAAGGACGGACCGGGGGGTGGGGGGAAGGAGTCTCTAGCAGGCCTGGGGGGGCGGGGGGGGGGGGATGGATTTAGTGACGGACCGAGGGGTCGGGGGAGGCCTGTAGGTAGTGAGAGGGGGGTTCCAGGGAGGGTTTTAGGGGCTGCCGGGGGGCAGGGGAACGATTTTAGGGACAGAGGGGAGGGGGGGGCTGTGGGAAGGAGTGTAGGGCATGACCGGCAGGGGCTGGGGAGAAAGAGTGACGGGAGAAAGTGTGGGGTCGGGGGAAAGGAGTCTAGGAATGGCCGTGAGGGTCTGGGGGGAAGGGCTTTAGGGACAGGACGGGAGTGAGGGGAAGGATGTTAGGGCCAGGCTGGGGGCAAGTGGAATCACTGCAGGGCCCAACGGAGGGGGGTGGTTGGGGTGTTGAGGAAGGTTCTCAGGGTGGGATGGGGGTACAGGGGGAAGGTTGTGGGGGCAAAGGAGGGGGGTGGGGGAAGGATTGTGTAGATGGACTGCTGGGGTTGGGGGCACAGGGGAAATAGTTGGGGGACAGTCCGAGAGGCACGGGGGAGGATTTTAGAAATGAGCTGCAGAACAGAATGAAGGAGGTAGCCCGCAACTCTACAAGTGCTGACCCTGAATCTTAAGAGGGATGAGATCAATTGGCCCCTCTATTGGTGGGCCAATCCTGGGATGGTATTAGAAGAAAGATACAGAAGTTACAAGGAAGTGACTGCTCGAGGTAGGGGAAAGCTGTTGGATGTTGCTTGGATTGCAGATCGTCATAGAGAGAGTCGAAAGGGAAGAGTAAATTGTTGCTTGTTGGCGGTATCAGAGTAAAATGGTAGGGTGAGGGCAAGGGCCTGAGGATGGGGCAGAGCCCCGAGAGGGGGACTCCGGCCCAGCCCTCGGTTGGCTGATAATCAGTGTGCAGAGTGCAAAAGGGATGGGCGTTCAGAAGAAGACCGTCTGCTTAAGGATTGGAGCCCCTCTGCCCCCTTGCTCCCAGTAAGCGAGGAATGAGGGGGAGCGGAGGAGTCTCTCCCCAGAGGAGCCTCTGGTGAAAGCGGAGCTGGGAAGTGAAGAAGTTGAGCTTTGGGTAGATCCTGGGGCTGCTTCCTCTGGTCAGAAGACTTTAGAGGGGAACTAAGCAGTAAGGGTATAAGCATTGCTGGTATGGCAAGGACCCATGAAACTTGGCCATTTTTGAAACCCTTAGCAATGAAGCTGGGAAAACAGTGGGTTCCTCATCAGTTTTTATATTAGCCAAATTTTCCAAAAGCATTGTTTGGGGAGAGATCTACTCCAAAAAATTGGAAGCAGAAATCTGATTTTAAAACGAGGAAATAGAAATCTTAATTCCAGAAACTGTTTGTGTCGAGAGGCAGCAGCTTTGTTATTACAGGCTATGCTGCCTTGAAAGGAGAAAGATACGCCCGGAGGTCAGAGATGCTGTGATTCCTATTGTACGAGCCGGAGAGGTTCCTGGAAAATCCTGTAAGGATTGACTTAAAGCCTGGATCATCCCCGCTGAGAATGAAACAGTGTCGCCTGAAGCTGGAAGCTAGGAATGGGTCGGGAGCAATAATTCAGAAATTCTTGAAGTACAACCTGTAGGTGGGGTGTGCGTCGAAATCCAACACCCCTGTTTTGCCAGTGAAAAAGGCCAAGGGTCAAGATTGCCGATTGGTGCAGGATTTAAGAGCAACAAATCACATACCTCAAGGTATTTATCCTGCAGTAGCACATCCATACAGATATGAAACCACCCTTACAGGGGAACAGGGATGGTGTACAGGTTTTGATGTGAAGGATGCCTTTTTCTGTGTTCCCCGGGGCACTGACAGTCAGAAGCCTTTTGCTTTTGAATGCGCAAACCCAGAAACGGGAAGGAAAATGCAATACACTTAGGCGGTTGTACCACAAGGCTTTCAAAATATCCCGACAATCTTTGGGAATCAGTTGGCAAAGCAGTTTGACATTTGGAGAACAGAAAATGATCAGGGAAGAGTTCTGCGATCATAGGATGATATTCTGGTTGCGGCAGGGACTTGGGAGCTGTGTCTTTCCCTGACGATAAGCCTTCTAAATGTCTTGGGAATTAGTGGATATGGAATTATCGAGGAGTCACTTCCACGTTTGGGGTTTGAGGTGCTGGAAGGCCAGAGACAGTTGGGATCTACTTGCTGGCTCGCGGAGCCTCAGACTCTCAAGGAACTACGAGGATTTCTCCGGGTGGTCGGATGGTGTCAGCTTTGGGGAGGCAATTGTGTTTTATTTGTGAAAGCTCAGTACGAGCTACTGAAAACCTCCTGCCATGGGTCTATTGGTGGGACAGAGGAGGGTAAAGCCACTTTCAAGCGTCTGAAAAAAAGTGAGCTCTGGTGGAGGCCCCCGCGTGGGGATTACCTGATGTGACAAAGACCTGTGCACTTCTTAAGCGTGAGGGAAAAGGCATTGCCTTTGGAGTTCTGGCACATTGTTTAGGGCCTCAGGGGCGGGCTGTAGCTTACTCCTGCAAAGAGCTGGATGAGGTGAGCTCAGGATGGCCTGGATGCCTTAAAGCAGGAGCAGCACCTGTGCTACTGATGCAGGAGGCCCCTAAGTTCCCCATGGGGCAGAAGGTGACCGTCCATTTACCACCCGTGGTCGTCACGGCACTAGAGGAAAAAGGAGGACATTGGTTGGCCCCTAGCATAATGTTAAACTATCAAGTGTCATGTGGGGAGGGGGTCCTCCCATTTTGGGATGGGGAGGGGTCTGTTTCTGGGGCTCCGTTTCCTTGACAGTGCAGATCTGAGGGCTGCCCTGCTGCTAAGGACTTCCATCGAGGGGGAGCTTCTGCGTGATAACTGAGAATGACCTGCTGGAGGGTCCCCTTGGGGGGATCCTGATGTCCCAGGAGTGCTCTGTGGAGGGTCCTTCTGCTTCCAAGATGTCCCTAATGTCACCAGGGTGTCCCTGGGAGGGTCCTAATGTCCCCGGGAGTGTCCCTGGTGTCCCAGGGATGTCTCCAGGGATGTCCTAGTGTTCTCAGGTGGCCCTATAGGCATTCGGGTGTCCCAGTGTGTCCTGTGGGGGTCCTGGTGTCCCAGGGGGAGTTCCTAATGCCCCTGCAGTTTCCCTGGATGCAGGTCGTGTGTTTCCAGGGGGGTCCTGAATGTCGCTGGGGTGGTCCTGGTATCCCCAGGCCATTCTAGATGTCCCAGTGGTGTGTCAGTGGGTCCTTGTGTATCACAAGGTGTCGCTGGTGGGGGTCATTAGTGTCACAGCGGTGTCCCTGGAGGCGTCCTGATGTCCCCAGTCCATTCTAGATGTCCCAGTGGTGTCTGTCAGGGGGTGCAATATGTCCTTCTGGGGGTCCTTAATGTTCTAGTGGTTAAGGTTCTAGGGGAGTCCCTGATGTCCTAATGGTGTCCCGGGGGGGATGTGTGTGGTGTCCTGGTGTCCCAGTGTGTCCCTGGGGCGTTGTGGGGTGTCCCTGGGGGTGGTCCTGGTGTCCCCAGGGAGGTGAGTGGGTAGGCTGTTATGTCCCGGGGCGGGGTTCCTGGGGAATTCCTAATGTCACGGGGGTGTCCCTGGAGGGGTCCTGATGTCCTAAAGGCTATTCTAATGATGTCCCAGTGGTGTCTCCCAGTACGTCCTTGTGTTGCAAGGTGTCCCTGTGGGGGTCCTTAATGTCCTTGTGGTGTCACTGGGGCAGTCGTGGTGTCCCTGATGTCCCAGGGATGTCTCCAGGTTTGTCCTTGTGTTCCCAGCTTGTCCCTTGTGCGTTTCTGGTCCTGTGGGGGTCCTGGTGTCCTGGGAGGAGTCCTTAATGCCCCTACGTTGTCCCTGGGGTAGGGCTGTGTCAAAGGGGGGTCCTTAATGTCCCAGTGCTGTCCCTGGAGGGGTCCTGGTGTCCCCGGGGAAGGTGAGGGGGTGGTCCCTGATGTCCCAGGGGGCGTCCCTGGGAAATTCCTAATGTCACAGTGGTGTCCCTGGAGGGGTCCAGATATTACCAGGCCATTCTATATATCGCCGTGGTGTCTCCCCGTGTGTTCTTGTGTCCCAGTGTGTCCCGGTGGGTGTCTTTAATGTCCCAGTGACATCCCTTTGGGAGTCCTGGTGTCCCCCCCGGAAGTCCCTAACATCATAATATTGTCCCTGCCTGTGTCCTGGTGTCCCCAGTGTGTCCCTGGAGAGTTCCTGTTTCCCTGGGGATGTCCTCGGTGACCACAACCTCTCCTGCCTGATCTCTGCCTGCCCTCACCCTCACTGCACTCTGCGACCGAGACCTGCAGCCGCTGAAAAGCTCACCCTCACCCAGCCCGATGGCCAAGGCCGAGAAAGGTGAAGCGCTGCTGCTCCTCCCGCGGAGGATTCACAGCGGGCCTCTCTCAGGGAGTCCCTCAGCAGCTCTCCTGCTCTTGCTTCGTGGTCAACCAGGGGCGAAAGCATGCCCAGATCTAGTCTGAGAAAGCATTTGGCACGTGATAGAGTTTCGCTCTTCCCTGTGCTCAGCCTTTGTGCCGTTTTCCTGGGCAGGGGTCCTGGTCACAGGACTCGGGACCTTTGCTACGGTCCAAGAGCGATTCCAAGGTGAGGAAGAGGTGTACGCGGTTTGAAGACACATTGCTGAGTTATCTCTGCGGGAGCTCGCGTTCCTCACAGAGGTTATCCCTGGTGAGAAGGCAACTTCACATGGCTACCAGTGCAAAGTGAGAACCACAAACAGAAATCCTTCCTGGCACCTTCTCTGGTGGAGCTGTGCATGGGTGGTGCCGTGGAGCATTTTGGCTGCGGCCGAGTGCAAATGTCAGCTTTGCCCCATCTCACCCCAGAAAGTAGTTAGCACAACTGTTGTGGTGTGCTTCACATGGCTACCAGGGCAAAGTGAGAACCACAAAGAGAAGTGTCCTGGGGCCTGGTTGTGGGCCACAAGTTCCTCTGGGGGGGCCCATGGTGCTCATTGGTGCCGGAGGGGGGGGGCATAGGGGCCTCTGGGGAGGCTTGGAGGGGCCATAGAGTCTTCCCTGCCCCTAGGAAGGCATAGGGGCCTCGGGGGCGGCACAGGTGTGTCTGGGGGGGCTTGGGAGGCATAGGGGGCTTGGGGGGGGGGGGCACAGGGGCCTCTGGGGGTTTTGGGGAGCCCATGGGTGTCTGGAGAGACATAGGGGCCTTAGTGAGGGCGGCTGGGGGCTTCTGGGGCATCTGGAGGGGCCCATGAGGCTAGTTGAGGGCCGGGGGGGGGGGCATAATGGCCTCTTGAGGGAGTTGGCGGGCAGGTGGGGGGGTACAGGGGCCTCTTGGGGGGGCAGTATTGTTGCTGAGAAGGGACTTAGGTCCTTTAGGTGAGCTGGGGGTTGCAGTGACTATGCAGGGGCCTTGGCAGCAGCTGGGGGGCTGGTTGGAGGGCACAAGGTCCTCTGGCGGGGCTTGGGGGGCATCTGGGGTGGGTGGGAGGCACAGGGGGGGAGCCCATGGGGGGGCCATGGGGCTGGGGGGGCCATAGGGCAGCTGTGCCCCCTGCCTGTTCCTCTATACTCCCAGTTCCTGCTGGTGGGTCCATGGAGGGCCCAGGTCGAGCCCCCTCCCCAGGTAAAGGGGGGGCCAGGACGGTGGACACGGTAAGGGGGCCGGGGGCGGCACTGACACACACACCCCAAGCCCCCCCGGCACCGCTGTCCCGGGCGGGGGGGGGGGGGGGCGTGCGAGCGATCCCCCAGCAGCAAACAGCCCGGGGGGGCTGCCCCACCCCCCTGGAGCAGGCAACTGGTGAGGGGGCGGGGGGGGACAGGATGGGGGCTATAGGGGTTAGGAGGGGCTATAGGGGCTATGAGGGAGCAAACCGGGGCTGTAAAGGCTGAGGGGGCAGGTGGGTGGGGGTGCACGGGGGCGCGGGGGGGGCAGGTGGTCAGAAGACGCAGGGGGGCGGGGGACACGGGGGGGGGCAGGTGGGCGGTGCGGGGGGGGGCGCACGGAGTGAGCGGGGGGGGCTCTCCGGGCAGGCACAGATTTGGGGGGGAGGGGGGGGTGGGGGGGTGGGCAGAGGGGGGCCGGCGGGAGGGGGCTGGAGGGGCAAGACCGGGGCTATAAGGGGGGGGAGGGGGGGGAGGGGGCGGAGGGCGGCAGGGGGCCACAGGGGCAACCCCCCCCGGGGCCGTGGGCATGCCCGTGGCCGGCGGCGGGCCCGGCCCGGCCCCGGAAGGCGGGTTTAATTTCCGGCCACGCGGCGCCCCGGAGCGGCTGAGGCGGTGCGGGGCTTCCCCGGGAGCCTGGAAGGCTTTCGGGCCGGGCCGTGCGGCGGCGCGCTGGGTGAGCGGGCGGGCCCGGGCCTCCCCGTCGGGCAGCGGCCGGCCGGGGGGGACGTGGTGCCGGCGGCGGGCGGGCTGAGGCGGGAGGACGGCCCGGGACCGGCGGGGCTGCCGGCGGTTCTCGTCTCCCCGGCGGTGGCGGTGCTCAGCGGGCTGCTCACGGTGCCGCCTGTTTTTTTTCTCGGAGCTGCGCCGCTACCTCAGCGAGGAGGCGAGGAGCGGCGGCGGGGCCCGGGCGGGGGGTCGGCCCGCGGCGCCCTGCCGCCCCCCCGCCGCCTCCGGGTGCCCGGGCAGCCGCCGCAGCTCTGCGCGGGGCTTTGTCTTTCCCCCAGCCGCCGGCCGGGGCCGTGGCAGCGGGCTGGGGCCGCAGAGGCCGCATCGGGGCCTGCGGTAACGCTGTCGCAGGGGGGCGGCTTAGGAGCCTCTTCAGCCCCTGCGAGCGGGCAAGGGAAGGAAAAGAAAGCCGGCGGCGGGATCCCCACCCCTTTCCCCCCACCGATTGATGTCTTTCTTTATAAAGTATTACAAACGGGGGAAGGTGTGGGAGGCAGCAGCTCAGGTGTCTCGCTGATCCTGTGTCTTGACAGTCAGCTCCTGGGCCAGAGCAGCCGAGGGGAAGAGGCCTTTGGATTTGCTTCCCAGTGAAACGGCTCTCTTTTTTTTTTTTTTTTTTTTTTTTCTTTGTACCTAGGTTCATCCGGAATTGTACGTTGACAAATCAAGGGGAGATAAACTGAAGATCAGTCTAGATGTTACTTTTCCACATATGCCTTGTGCTTGTGAGTCGAACTGCTGACTGTGGAGGGATAACTTTTGCACTTGCCGAGGGCCCAGAAGTTTCCATCTGCCCGCTGCTTCCAAGTGCTGCGCTGCTGCTTGGGCAACAGCCGGGGAGGAATTGGTGGTGCCTCGTGGTTACGCAGCCAGGCCTGCTGGGCGCTTAAACCAGCGCGTCCAGTCGGGCAGTATTATTTTTCTACATTGTAAATGAGCCTGAGGCATAAACCCGCTTACATTTCTGTACGGCAGTGTACTTGGTCAGGGAGCTCAGTCGCGCTGACAGAGCTGGCACAGAGTTCCCTTGGGACTCCAGACTTGACTGTCTTGTTGAAAGGCTCGAGAGCCTGCTTTGGAAGTCACTTGGCAAGGCACAGCTTTGCCGTGATTTTGGTACTTGAATTCTGACTGTAATGTCAATGCCATGTGTTAGCCTTTCTCCAGAAGTTATAAAAGCAGAATGAGCGTTAAGAATCTGATTACCTTTTAACTAAATTCAAAACAAAGTTGCGGGATGAAGTGAATGGAAGTCCTTCAAGTCTGACTGGGTATTACTGCTATGCATGTTATCCGCCTGTCTACCGATCGTTCCTGCCTCTTGTTCAGTTGTGGTAATTCCTTTGGGTAATGCGTTGGGCTCTAGATGTAGTGAATCTTGACTTCCTCCTGACCCCCCGAGGTGTTACCGGTCTTTGCCTTCCTTAATTTTAAAACGGTGTGGGAAGGCTAGAGAGACTGGAAGCCTCGGCTGTTGTGTGTGGAGAAGCTGTCGGCCTTCTAAGAGAGCATGTAGCCAGCAAGCGCATCGTGGTGCTTCGGTACCGAGCTGATACCACAGGCCTCAATCTTTTTGTGAAAAGAGATCACAAGGAAATGTGCTGATGTTGAAGGGGGAGAGGTGGCGGGGGAAGAGGTAGGAGGCAGCTTTCAACCAATTTTAGGCTTAACTCCTGTGTTCCTGAAAATGGTTCTGGGCTTTGAGGGGTTTGCTTTTGGCTTTTTGCCTTAAGCGCGTCTACCTTTCAGGGTAACGCTTTCTTGGAAGTTGGAAACGGTCCTTCTGGGACACCAAACCAAACCCTGTACCTGGGAGGGCCATTTAGCATGCTGCATTGTGCGTTTTATTCCGTCGGTCACTTGACCCTAGCCGTACACGCTCTCCCAGTTTGGCACATTCTTACCCTGCTGGCTGAAAGATTCTGTCTTTTCACTTCCTCAGCTTGTCACAGGCCATAACACTTGTGTGTTCATAGACCGCTTTCCTTGCTTACTGCTTTCAGATTTGAGCATCGATGCCATGGATGTGGCAGGAGAGCAGCAGCTGGACGTAGAGCATAATCTGTTTAAACAACGCTTGGATAAGGCTGGCAATCGTGTGACTCCAGAGGCCGACAGACATGGTAAGATGCTATTCTGCCATTTGTGGATGGATGCTCTCATAGCCTTTCCATCGCCGTATGCCTGCTATGAGGTTCATGGGAACAAGTGATGGCTGAATTCACAGCGTTTTAAACGCCACAAACTCTTGAAGAGTTTATAGGACACAAATCTATTACACTGGCAGATCAGACAAGCTCCTCTGTGTGTGTGTGTGTGTGTGTGTGTGTGTATATATTATACTCGGTACTTTTGCGAGGCAAGTCTCTGCCTGGTCCCTCTGAAATTGGGACAAGGACTCATTGATGCATTTCAGGAGCAAAGCTGCTGAGTGAACGGGCTTTTCCTACTAGGAATCAAGCAGCTGGTCTGGCAAAACTTGACTTTGGTTGCATCTTTAAATCCTGGTAGGCTGGCAGATGGGACGAGCTGGTTAGAGGAAAGAGCCTCTCTCCAGGGAAGGCTCCGCTGACTTGACCCTTAAGCCTAAGCTATCATCTTACTGCGTTTATTTTGCGTGTGTCAATGCATACCTGATAAATATATTTCAGTTGATATATCAATAAGTTACAAGTTGGAGTAAGTGGTCCTTGGCTACATAAAGCTCTACTCTGCATTTTTTACATGTTATGACTTACTGTTGTACTTCAGTACAAACCGGGAACGATTCTGGTAGTGTTGCAGTCAAACAGTAATGCTGTCCTGACTTTGCAGTCTGCGTGTCTTCAGAACCTTTGGTCACTGCAGAGTATGAGCAAATGCCTCTTGCTTGCTTGCAGCTGGTACGTGGGATAACACTGCCAGTCCTGATGTGAGAGGAGAGTTCTGGGAACAGAGCGTGTGTTGGGATGTGAAGTCAGTACCATCAGATCTGGATTTTCCAACACCTGTACAAGATGTCTGAGAGGTCCCAGACCACTGAATTTGCCAGAGGGGCTAGCAGGTCCATTGAGCCTTGCGTCTTAATTCTGATTTCCTGAGCTGTGGCTTGGTTGGAGTGTCAAGATGGTGAGTGGGAAACACTTCAGATCTCTTTCATCAAGATGAGCTAAGTGTTGTCTTCTAGCTCCTACGGTACTGGCTTGAGTAGTGTTCCCAGTTGTCAGTACTGCATGTTGTACCTGCGTGAGCACCTGATCTTCTGTGTCTGCCCACCAGTGCTGAAATATCTCTTCCTAGGCATCCGTCCTAACACAGCCTCTCCCTCCACTCTCACCCACATATACATTTTTGGTCAGGCATCCCAGGGTGGAGAAACTGTCGTCTGTTAACCAGACTCGTAACTCCTTTGCTGAAGTGCCCTCGTGTGTTCCATCCTTTGATGCTCCACTACTCTACCAAGGAAAGTGCAGGCTTCTTTCAGACCTTGTTCCCGGCTTCTCCCAAGGTGTGTGCCACGTTGTCACGTGAAGCGGGGGGGAGGCAGCAGCAGTATGCAATCCTCTCAACCCAAGGTGTTTGATCTGTCTGTTAGCACCCCAGGAAAGCAGAGACCCTTGTTCCCGACCAGTCTGTCAGCATCCCAGTACAGGGACCCTTCACTGAAAAGTCCCACTGGATCGAAGGGCAATTCGACTGACTTGTTCAGGGTGGCACACTAGCAGCATTAGGGGGACCCCTCAGCAGGTCTTCCCACTTTGTTTGAATGTGTTACCCGCTGCCGGCAACTGCCAGCGCCCACAAAGGACTCACACCAACAGTTCACGGAATAACACTCTTTATTAATAGGAAATCGTGACAAATTAAGGTTCGTGATTGCCAGTGATAGGGACTGTCTGCAAAAACAAGCTTTGAATTATATACAACTAAACTACATACAACTAAATTATAATCGCTAATAACAGCTAGCATGAGTTAGTTATTTAACATGCATAAAACAAAGTTCTTACCCGATAGGTGTCCCTACGGGGGAGAAGACAGGTTCAGCCCATCGACGGATCCCAGAAGTTCTGATGGAGTCTTCCCTAATTTCTCCCTTCATCTGTCCACTTCTTATACTTCATAGTACATTGCATATTCATTTTCATACACAGGGTTAGTTACAAGTTTCTGGCTTCTAGTACAAATTAGTACGTATCCCCAGATAACACTGCTGAAGTTCTCTGCTAACTACGCATGCTCCTCAGGCGGGGTTTTGCCCTCCTTTGGTGGGGCTGTTTGAGTTGGAGGTTGTGATCTCCCGCTAAGAATAAGGCAATTATCTTTGTCTTATTTTCAACTAATTTTCTGTTGATGTCAGTGGATTGCAACACCTTATCATCCCGTTTCCTCTCGTAGCCAGAACTTTCCTCACTTGAAGGTTTCTTTCTGCGTAACTTAGGTAACAGCATTGTTTTCACTACCTGTTCTTTGTTTCTCATCCTCCCCAAGGCTGACTACCTTGGTGAGAAGTCCCTGCATAACAACTGTAGAGAGTGAGTCAGCTTGACCTAGCTTTGTGAACACTGAATCAGAGTTGGGTAATCGAGGAGTTTAGACAATCCCCCCCCCCCCCCCCCCCCCCCCTTTGGACTTATTTCAGTCCAGGACCAGTCCATTTCCATCACATTTAGGCAGAGCTTGAGTGACTTTAGTCATGCATATTGTTGTTACTAACTGGTGTTGTGTGCCCAGTGAGGTGTAGTAGTACCTTGGAGGCAGGCAGCTTTGAGGTGGAGGTGTGTGTTAGTATTACAATGCGATGATTTCAGCTGAGGAAAGTAATTTCACCATAATGGTTGGCTCAGCCACAGACATCTCCTGGATTCTTCATGTGACAACTGGTGTGCAGCTTATCAGCTGTGTGGTGCCATCTGGTTCCCTTTCCTGCAGGGAGCACGACAGCCTGGCCGTGGTGTCTCCACTCCGCACCGTCCTCCGTCACCACTATCGGCATGCGCTGAGCTGCCAGGAGGTGTTGCTTAGGGCACTGTGGTGATACGGATTCTGTGCATGCCAGCCATCCTGAAGGCCATAGCTGTATTTTACCCTAAAAAAGCTTTCCGTAATGCTACGCTTCTGTTAGGACACAATTTTGTCGAATTCCCCCCCCCCTCAAGGTGATTTTCCCACACACCTGCAGGCAGCAGGACTAATGTCATCTCCTTTTGCCTGCTTGGGCTTGGACTAAAATCCCTTCCCTGACTATTCTTTAGCTCTTCCAGCCTTTGAGCCTTCCCTTGGGCCTGGTTGATAGCCCTTTGCCATTTCACCCTGTTCACAGCCAGCGTGAGTCTAGGTACTGAATATCTCAAAGAATTTCAGTTACACGATAAACCTGCTTTTTTGTAAATTAATTTTAGCATTTTAATTGCTTTCAAAGGGAGCTTTGTGGA
>NW_023618156.1:28012-48388 GCF_015220075.1 Falco rusticolus | reverse complement strand
GGTTATTAAAGGCATTGTCCAAATGTCTCTTAAGCAGTGACAGGTGGGGCATTGACCACCTCACCAGGAAGCCTGTCCCAGGGTCTGACCACTCTGAAGAGCAAGGACAAAGATGATCAAGAAACAAAACAAGTTTTGGACTTTTTTCCAAGACGATGACCTCACCACAAGGAGGTTAGGAGCAAATGTCCATTGGTGCATTGGTAAGGAGTGGTGAGGAAATACTGCAACAGGGGGCTGCGCCACTACTATGTCACAGTGACAAAAGCAGTCACAGTGCCCCAGAGGACTATAAAAGGGGCATCGTCCTGTGTCCCCCAACCAGAGCTGGCGTGGCACCGGCCTGAAGGCACCTGAGAGAAAGGCCTGGAGGGGCTGGTGGGATTCCCTGAGGGCTGAGGGAGGAAAGCTGGGGGACACTGGATGAAGCTGCCGGAGCTTATCCACTGGAAGGACATATTCTGGCAGGGCCACATACAAAGTTCATCTGATGGATGGAAATCTTGCTTCAACCTTCAGGGAGCAGACACAAGCTCCTCAGGAGATGAGAAGAACCACCAGCACCTGGAGGTGCCCAAGGCTATCAGGCTTTTTCAGCTGGACAGCCAAGGCAACACCGAGGGAATGCCTTCTTCAACAGCACTGCAGTGCGCCTTGGAACAGTTTGTCTGCAGCCGAGTACAAAAGTCAGAAGTTCACCATCTCAGCCCAGGAAACCCAACTTTTGTGGTGCCTTTCAGCTGGCTACCAGGGCACTGTGAGAACTACAAAAAGAATTCCTTCCTGGCACCTTCCCCGGTGGAGTTTTGCATGGGGTGTGGAGAACTCAGTGGTTCACCATCTCAGCCCGGAAACAAGTTAGTCCAACTTTAGTGCTGCCTTTCAGCTGGCTACCTGCAGGAGTGGGCTGGAAACTAGGACCATGCATGGCAATCAGTTAGCTGAGGGGAATGTGCTCGAGCTTGTCTAGACAGCAATTAACATGATGAGGCATGTTTGCAGAGCACAGGGGAGTGGGAGACGGATGGCGCCAAGGATGGCGCCAAGGAAAGGTAACACCTTGCGGTTAATTGATGGCAGTTAACCACCAATCAGGGATTGCCTAGTATGCAATGCTTAGCTTCAAGAACCAATCTGTTTAAAACGCGCAGCTTCTGAAAGTGTATAAAAACACGTGCTTCTGTACAATAAATTGACATTTGCTTGCATCAAGCTGCGTCCCGTCTCTTCATTCGCCGCATAGTCCCGTAATTTACAAAGAAGAGCTCATGGGCTGATTTGCTGGGAATGCAGTAAAGCAAGATTATATTTCCCCACCGCCCACCCCTGTGTTTTCAAGTCTACAGATGCATCTTCTTTTAAACATCTCCTTTTCTGTGTCGGTTCTTGTGTGTCACATAGTGTCACCCGGGCCTTTAATCTGTCGGGAAAGAAATAAAAAAAACCTGAAGGGACCAGGAAGCTGTTGTGAAAATGAAGAAAAAGTTTGAGCAAAAGCACAGTGACCAGAGCTTTAATGATGAGTATTTTTTACCTCTTTCTCTGCTTACAATTTTCATAGACTGATGTCTGACAGTAGTAGTTGGTTAAACAGTTATTAGGGTTTTTTCCTGAGGTTTTTAGTCCATATTGCCCTCATCTCTTAGCGTGTTAGAATGGGAACCTGCATGTTTCACCCTGGGGTGATAAAAGGAAACTAAAAATGCCAAGTCTAGACTGGGGACTGCTGCCCATTCGAAATGGCTGTGAAAAAGAGAGGAGGCTGAGTTTCTCTGGTTTTGGTGGGGTGTTTTGTATGAGCCCTTTTTTGCAAATTGTGTGAGGTGACATGGCATACTATTTGAGCTTTTATTTAGGACTTTTTCACCTGCTTTTCTGTTGTTTACCCCCGTAAGGTGATACTGTTGATTTGATTTTGCCTGCTATTGAAGTTTCTGTGCTTGGTAGGCACAGTGCTTTGCCATCCCCCAATCCCCAGGGATGTGCAAGGGGGCTTCAGGACTGCCTAGAGTTAGGGGGAAAAGCCCATACCACCACTCTGCATTCCCAACTTGACCTCTTGTATCATGGTGTTTTTACTCTCTTTGGTGATATCTCAGAAGGCAGTGTGCATTTGGAGAGGTTAAAGCTGGTGTTCACGACTTTCGACTTCCAAACCAAGTTTTGAAATACTGGTTATGAACCTGGAGCTTTCTGGGTTGTGTGTTTTCACTTCTGGTTTTTGACCACAAGGAAACGCTTGGTCAAGTGGTGATTCAAACCAAACACTTACAGATAGAAAGAAAGAAAAAACACACAGATGAACCCTAAATGTCTGTTTCTCCCCCCACATCCAGTTCCTCGCAATTTTTGATCCTGGCTCATGCTTTTGAAATGTCTCTTTGATCCATTGCTGCTCTTCTATATAGCGTGGCCAGGAATGTCGCTACAGCCAGAGAGACTATTGATTAGGCCAGTGCAATTGCTTTTTGAAAGGCACATTGAGCCCAGTAAACGACTTTTGTTGAAAGTGAAGGTTTGGATGATGTTCAAAGCCTCTCCTGGAAGACTGCCCACTTGCATGGTCTAGTCTACCTGTGATATCCCAGCCAAGCCACCTAAGTGTAAGTAGCAAGGGTGAGGACAACATAGTTACCCTGTTGTTAATTCAACTGTTTTTCTGTGTGTATAATAAAACTAGTCAGTTGCTGTGATAACTGTCATCTTTCAGCTAGGAAAAAAGAGAACAACCCAGCCCTCTGGATTGTGTGTTATCCAGCAAAACAGCCTGATGAGCAAGCGTATCAGCTCTTATTAATCTTTCCATAAAATTAAAGAAAGTATGGAGCTTAAGGCAGTCACTAATGAATCAATTTTAATTTATGGGCTCAAATAAAATCTGCATTAAGGATGACAAACTGTAGCCTCAGGTAAACATGAAGCATTTCCACCGCAGACCTAAATGAGTTCTGTGCTGGATGTCACAGCTTCTGCTAGAAGAGCAGGAGTGTCAGGGGTCTTATGTCACATCAGAGGATGCAGCATCGCAGAGAAAGTAAATGCAATGAACTAGCCCTTAGGAGGTCTCTTTGTCGTGCAAAAGCATAAAAATCAAATGCTAACTATACTTCTCTCTCTCCACACACATACACCACCCCCCCACCCCCACCCCAACAAACAAGCTGAGGATTCTTCTCTGTAAAACTGCTGTAAACTAAGTAATTTGGCATTCCACACATGCTAAAATCAGTCACCCATGGATGTGAGTCATATGTGCCACAGAGAAAGCATCTCGCAAAGCCCAACCTGTGTGCGTGCATAATCTTAACCTGAAAGATGCTTGCTGCAGCGGACAGGGTCGCTTCCTTCTCTGTGCACTTGTATGGCAAGTTCTTTAGTGAGAACAAGGTTTGCTTCTGGAAAAAATACATTGTCTCAGTAGGTGCATCCATGCTGGGCAGAATGAGTAACTAAAACTTGGCCATTTATAACTGATGTGTGTTGGCTCTGTGTGAAAAACTACTTGACAATTAAAAATCCACTTAAAATTAAAATTAATGTGTTTTTAGACACCTTATTGGGTGGTTATTTTTTTCCCTCAAAGGCTGCTGTTTCTAGTCTTTGTATTAAACATTATTTGAGATGACTGTTTTTGTGGGAACACTTTATAAATATGTTGTAAAATGTATTTATTATGCCTGCTATAAAATATACAATGATTATTTTTGCCACAAATGTTGTCGGTTTAGTCTTTGCATTTTGTTTCGTGGGAATGCTGGTATTTAAGGTTAGTTGAAATCACTGTGATGGAGTTTGGGTTTCAAGCTTTAGAGGACCACATATCTGTAATTATTTGGGTTTTGTTATTGTTATTTGTTTTAAACCATCCTCTCAGTTCCGTTTTAAAAAAATAATTCCTAGTGCTGTAAGAACTGCTTGGAGGGAAAGGGGTTGTGCCACCATATGTCTTCGCTTCTGGCAATAAGCTGATGAAGACATCAGCGTTTGCCATCAGCCTTTACACGCTCTCTGTCGAGCTTCCCCAGCTGATGCTGAAGTCCTGGCTTCTGCATGTTCACTCCTGTTGACACTGTGGGGGCTGCTGCTCAACCTCTTGACCTGTCCTTCTGTCTGGACTGTTTTCTGACTCCCTTTTTTCTTGTTTTTCAGATGCAGTAATCGGACCCAATGTGCAGTTGTTGCTGGCCCTGATGTGTTTCCAGACCCTTGCCCTGGGACATACAAGTACCTGGAAGTGCAGTATGAATGCGTCCCTTACAGTATGTATTTTGATATATTTGCCTTTGTTTCTTTAATAGAGATCTGATTGATTGTGGAGACTAGGCCATCCTTGAGCTTGTCTGTTGTTGCCCAAGGGCAAGTAAATGCTTGGTGACAAACCAGGTACATCATATGAGACTGAGCTAGCAAGCTGTAAAAAAATTTCCTCTGTGCAAGATTTGTGTTCATGTTAAAAATATCCTAATAGTGCCCCATGTTTTCCATGTAGTACAGTGTAACAGTGACATATCTCCTTTTGGAAAACACTTGGGAAGCAGACCGGGAGAATGAAGCACTGTTGCTAGCTTATAGTTTCTCTTTCCAGGGTTTTATGCTTGTAATCATACAGCAGCTCACTTTGACCAGCATGTGTCCATGTAATTGGTGACATTTAATAAGTGCCTTAAATACAGTATTGTATCACTGAGGAGGTAGAAAGCTAGTGTTTCGGGAAATTTGATGTTTGATGATAGAAAATACTAATTTATAAGCTTCTAAGATTATGAAGGCAAATTACAGGCAAGCTATTTAGCCTAAATTTTTGCAGGTAGACAGACAGTCATCTGGGATTACAGAATATGTGCCAAATGGGAAGTGTCAGAGCTACAAAAAGTTAAGTATATCTCAGGTTTTGCTTCCTGTAGAAACCAAATGTGTTAGGTGCAGTTATGGTCCTACTATCAAAAATGGCATACCTCAAAAAAGACATAAAAACAGCAATAGTAGGAGTGCACTTTTTGTTAGCAGTCGTAAAGGCTGAGCGGTGAATAGCAGCACCATCTCTAGGTTCTCAGTTTGTGTAGGCCAGTGCTCATAGCACAGCTCTCAAAATAATAAAGCAAGTACAGGAATGGATGCTTTTTAGCTACAGAGTTGCATTAGACTTCAGTTTGCTGAAACCCAGGATTTGGCTTGAGGACTAAAAGCATCTTCTTTGTTGCCTTGAGCGTGGGCTGCTGGAGAGCAGATGTGGCTGACAAATGATAGACATGCTGTCTGGAGGGGAAGCAAGAATTTACAGTCCTTTGGGTGGTCCCTGTCCCTCATGCAGGAGGTGGGCACCTGTCTGCCACTACGATGTGGAAAGGTTGTGCAAGGTTTTGCTTGTGAAACCACGAGTTGAGGGATGCAGCTAAGACCACCTCTCTGAGCAAAGGAGACCCTCTCTGCTGAGCGACTCTGTCTGCTGGCAGGGGTCTCGGCATAACCATATTTGATGTTTTCTAAACAAAAATGTGAAGCTTCTAAAGGCAGTGCTGGAATATTTTTAATGGGGTGAACTATTAAACCCATGGAAAGAATGACATCAGGGCTTAGGGTCTGCCCTAGCAGGCTCGTACCAAATTACTGGTTTGGAGTTGTTCCACTCTAAATGAGATCTTTCATTTTACACACAACACTGTGTGTGGGGAGGGCAAGGGGATTGGTTTCTACTTATCATAGCAGGTTGTATTTCCTTGTGATTTGTGATTTGCGTGAGGCATGCTGCTCCCTTCTGAGGCTGAGCTGGTAAAGCAATAGTGATTACATAGTATGCCTCTGTAGCCCTTGTTGCATATAAAACAAAGAGGAATAGTGGTGTCTCGTGAGAAAGGTAATATGTGAATATTATGCCCTGAGGTGTTAATCGGACCTGTGTACAAGATGTAAAGTAACTCTTGTGAGGGGCTGCTGAGTACCAAACATACAGTAGGGACTGAGTGTATTTTAATGGACTGAATGTGGGGAGGAAAACAATAATGACAAGTCATGCTGCCTTTACAGTTAAGTTAGTGGTTTAGCTGGCTGTTTCCTCAGTTTCTTTATAAACCAAATATAGGGCCTCTGCTAGTACAGTTATGGGGGTGGAAATGAGGGGGAGGCACATTGTAAAATAGGGTCCCATCTCCGCCCTTGTTTTTCTGTATCGTCTAGGATATTTTGGGTCAAACCTTAATTATTGTTATTCAGTGTAGCTCCAGGGAAGTTGGTTGTGTTCAGGCAAACTGTGTCCCTTCATCTGCAGACATGGAGGGGGAAACCTAGGCCTCCTTTTTATTCTTGCCCTACCTCAGTCTCTGTCTGGCTTTGTTACTTCCTCCGTTTCTGCCCTCTGAAAATGGTCAGCTCAGCTGTACAGATGTTCCTTGCCTGGGCCCCAGGAGTGCCCCATGAGTGAAGGCCATCCAGGTGATGGGGAAGGTGTCAGCTCTGGACAAGGAAGTCAGCGAGGGTATGGTCAGACCAAAGCTACCCCGGCGGATGAAATCTGTTTCCCCTTTGATGCCCTTGGTGATACCTCTGCCATTTGCTGTGGGTCAGTTGGTCCCCTTGTCACTGAGCCCACGTGCTTCAGCCTGTCTAGCTGAATTTGGGCTGTTGCCCATGTCCTTTCAGGTCCAGCTTTCTTAGCGTTGCTACCCACACCCAGCTGCCTTGCGTGATGCTTCACTGGAGGGAGGGGAGTGGGCTCTACAGGTTCCATGGTGCTGGCTGCTACTGGGGACGACCCCTCCTTATCCGCTGACGTTTCCTCAGTGGCTTCGTGCACCAAGCCCTTGGTGAATGAATGGTGGTGTCTGCCATATGGCCACCTCCTAAAGAAAGACAGCAGCTGCGTAACAAAGGAATTAATATGTCAGCAGGCACTTGTACTTGTGTGCAATTCCAGCTTTCTTTGTCTCGTTGGATGAGTTACTCCTTATGGTTTCAAATTATTCCTTATGGATGGAGAGAGAGAGTTTACCTAAGCGCTAGCTCAGCAGCAGAAGGGAGTGTGTGTGTGTCTCAAGAGACCAGCGTTTAGGAGTCATCTTTAACATATGTTGTTAGGGCTGACCTTAGGTGCTTATGCTCAGTATAGTGCTAGTGTATACATTCCCTTGGAGAAAAATTACAGAAGATTTAAAACTCCATTGGGTAGCATACTCCTCTTGAACTCTTATTTATTTATTAAATTTTCCACCAACAACTCATTTCATTTTCAAAAGGAAAGCATCCCCCTTTCCTGTCAGGAGGGGGGGAAAACCCAACCTCTTCTAACTTCAGTAGTTCATATATTTTAAAATGTCCTCTGTGTTACCCTCTGCACCACCTTCCTGTGTGTTCAGTACAGATACTCCTGATAATGAGAGTTTCATGAGGCTGCAGTTACTTGACATGTGGGGAGGAAAACAGATGATCACACAGACAGCCCGGTTGTCTCCTCGTTTTGCTGATGCTGTAGTCAGTTTAGGTGATGGCAGATGCTGTCTGAAAAAATGGACAGTCATTCCAAGGATCTCTGGACTTTGTTTGTTGCCCTCTGACAATGAAAACCAAGGGAAAAACTGATGATTTCAGCAGGTTAAAAGATACTGGGCCTAAACTGACAGGCCTCAGTTGCATTGAAGTTGCCAAATTATTTTTGTCCTTGTCAGAGCAGGCCTTGGCATGTGCTCTTTATTCCTCTGACACCTGCCTTAAAGACTGCCCCTTTTCTTCCAAAATACTGAAATTACTACTCCAGTTTTCTTAAATTGAATTTTCTTTCTGACCAAGACAGCTTTTCCCCGGTTTTCTATTAATTATTTGCTACTCCAGACCTGTAGTTTGCTATTGCTAGAGCTGCGCATACATGGCACGTTGCAGAGATGTCTGAAACTGCATTTTAGGCAGTGTTGCTCTGTATGTAAGTATGAGAAACCTTGCTCTGCGAGGGTCCCTTTGATCCAGTACTCTGTTGTTTCCTAGTGCATCCCTTCCCTCTCTCCTTCTCCCTTTACAAAGCAGCATTAAATGGATAATGAGAATAGCAGTGGTGGAGGTGGTTTGTGAAGCTAGGCCAACTCTCCGATTGCAGAAACACGTCAGTATCTTCTTCTGGTGCTTGTACAGTCCTGTTGTCCTGGCGCCAGTACATGTAGGACTGTAATTTTTCTTACTTCACCTTTGTAATGTGCTGAAGAACTTCCCATTTTGCTCATGAGCCAGCACAGAAAGCAGATGAACAATTTGTCCAATGCCATACACGAGACTGGTGACAGCCAAGAGAGTCCAATTTTGCAAGAGCTTTGGTGACAGGGAGAGCTGCTGAGCTAGTTGTCATTGTAAGTAGCCAGTTTTTGTATTGGTAATCTGACAAACTCAAACCAACGTGTTGGTTTTCCGTATAGAAACACAGCCTTTAGTATGTGTAAACCATCCATGTTTTAGTAGCCCTTTATGTATTTTCAAGATGGATGAAGAGAAAGAACAATCCACTTGGGGCTGACAAGCCTCCTTGCCTTTGCTCTCCTGAGCATGGGAGCTCTGTGAGCCACAGCGACAGTGCTGCCCTTCATGGGTGATACCCCAAGTCAGAACAGGGGGAGATTTTCCAACATGTGAGCAACTACCCCCCACTGGCTTTGACTGAAAATCAGGGATTGTCTGCATTTAGATTTTACTTTAGTTTTGAAAAAAAGTGTGAGTTGAATGTGTGGAGGTATTTCAAAGTGCTTTTTCTGTTCATTTCCCCCTTGAGACAGCTGTTCAGGCTCCCAAGGATCCAGCATGGTGCTAGGAAGAGGATTTAGCTAGCCGAGTTGAAATTTACCTTCAGTTTTTTCTGAACTCTCAGTTCCCTTAGGTTCTAGGTTTTGGAGTTCGCAGAATAACTTGTGCACTGTTGTCCTCCAGAAACAGTCTGTTTTTCTACTAGAATTGGAAAATCTAAGGTAGGGGGCAGGACAAAGTGTAAAAAAGATGGGGGCTTAACGAGGGCCGTTGCTGCATTAACGGAAAGGATGGCAGCAGAAGGGAGCAAGACAGGTGGCCCAGGCATGGCATAGCCCACTGTGATGATAACTTGTCTTGCACCCAGGCGACAAGTCTTCCATCAGCTTTTAATATTGGGGAGATCTATTCAAAGGGCTGTTCCCCGCAAGGGAAAAATATCTGTGGCTTCTGAGGAAAGATGATTCATCCTTTCTTTCTGTTCCTCTGGGTAAATGGGCTAATAAATGTTATGAAGGCACCAAATATCTTTGGTGCTTACAGAGATTTTCCTGCTTCTTAAATGCTAACAAGGGGAAGGAAAACAACACTTGAGCATGGTTCATCTTTTCTTAAGACTTTTTTTCTTTTTACACATGGAACCTGAAATCACATTTCCCAATTACTGTATTGACGGAAGGAAAGGTCATTTCTTTGCTAGAAATATCCCTATTACTGCTGACAGAAGAATAGATGGGCTCACATATCCAAAAAAGTGTGGCATCGATGGTAAATGTGATGTGGGAACAGACTTCAATAAAGTTTTATTGTAGCACGAGTGGACTAAAGTGCATTTAAAAACATTAAATGAAGGCTCACAATATCTGCTCCACTGGACCTTCGGGCCAGTGAATAGACAGATAATTGAATAATGACATTTTTAAGAGAATGCAAGCACTAGAAAGCAAACTGATGTTTTCATTGCTCCAAGATTGCTGGTGGAAGGGGGAATAGGGGGGAGAAGCTGGGAGAAAATTGCAGTCTGAAAGCAATTTAATGAGACCACTTTTCCCAAGAATGCAGTTCTTAATTATTTCTGGAGTGCTATAAGACCATTATGTGGCCTCCAGACTTTCCCTGCGTGTGTTTTCTTGCCGCCTTCCCTATCGGTTGGGAAGCGGCGTTTGCCCATTGAGAGCAGTGCTGTGTTTTGTTAAACAAATGGACGTGTGGCTTCTCCGCTTTTCTTTTGCTCTGGGTTTCTGGGTGTTTTGTCTTTTCCCAGGAGAATTTGGTCCTCTGGGGCCCACCAGCGAAAATGGCAAGCATTCCCAAGGAGTTAAACCCAGCTATTGGTGCTTTGGTCAGTAATGAGTGATTTCCACCTGAAGCCAGGAATCCTTTGTTTTATTTAGTTAAATAAATGATTTGTGTGCTTGGGCTAGGAACAATAATTAAGACTAACCAACCAAACAAAAACCACCAGACCTAACTACCCATTATGATTATTTCTGAGCAAAGATTCTTTACTTTGTATCCTGCTGACTAATTGCCTTTCTTCCAAGGCATACAATTTCCTGGGCATTGCAACCAAAAAAACCTTTGTTTTTGTATTTGCTGAAACTTCCAGCTTTGCTTGTTCGTTCTTTATCCACAGAGGCAGAAATTAAGGATGTGGTACTTGCCCTGTCAGTCTCCTTTCACTGTGTGTTTGTGGGGAGAACGGACCTACACAACAGCCAGCTGGAAAAGACCCTTAATTAAAATAACCTGCTATTATGGTACTTTGCGATCATGGAGGCTGAGCTATCTGCATAGGTGTGTGCATGGTTTTCAAGAATGGGAAGAAAACTAAGTGCTGAGATCTGGGGGAAATTTTGGTGTTCGAAAACTTGAGAGTAGCCTGAGATGAGGGGAAAAGGACGTTTTTTTGTGAGACACGGTGAAATATATGGCAATGTGGTTCATTTTTGGACCTAAGGTGAGTTTTGTTTAGATTAACAAGATGATTTCAGCTGTTTGTGCCTGTAATACCTACTGGTTTAAAAGTCTGTGGTCACCAGGAGCACTATGGATCTTCTTCGGAGAAGTTAGATAAATGTTAGATGGTCTCCATGGTATGAATGCCATCACTGCTTGCTCCATCAATAATTTCCAGCGTGCTCTTGTGTAAAGCCAGCTCCTGCTGTCTTGGTCCTTTCCTCTAGTGTCTGTGGGACACTTCTTCATGTCTCCAACTTCTGCCAGTACGAGCCTTTGTGTGAAAAGTAATCTTTTCTGTTTACCTCTGTTTCTCTCTTCTGAGTGTTTAGCTGGTCACTTCCTGAACTAGCTCATCACTCCCCAGTGCCAGGCTTAAAATATTGAAATGCCTCTATTTACTGACGCATTCTATCTTTACGCCTTGTGTTGGTTCTGAAAATCCTATCTCCACATACAACAGGCAGTGCTCCCGTGTGTCTTTGAATCGCACATGCTATCTTTATCAGAAAAGTCGCCACAGTGCTCCTGGTTAATGGTATTAGTTCTGAAATGCAGCAGAGGAAAGGAGTTGGAGTCTGTTATAGCCTGGGCACCTATGAACTTGTCAGCCAATCACAGGGTGTTTTATTGCACATTTGCTGTCAAAGTCAGTAAGGACATAATTTGATGGACATGTATGAATACCACTTAGAAAAATAACTTGGTAGCTTACCAGCTGAACAGGTTGTTATGGAAGAGTCATTGCCATGAGTAAGTGTAAATTCAGTCATATGAATGTTTGAGCGTCACTTCTCTGCCCACTTTAAAGTTGCACTCCTAATTAATCATGGAAGTGAGGTAACCCCAGAATGAGATCTGATATTTAAGCTGGACATCTACAAGCTTTGTAGTTGTTGAAGATCTTGCACTCAAGCACAGTGAAAACCAAAGTGTTGCAGGAGGTGGAGGGGGGGAGACAGTTTAATTTGCTCTCAAGAATACAGAAGGATGCCTTGCACCCCTGTATATTCCTTTTTCTCTGTTCTATCATAACAGTTTCATTACCTCCAGATTTTTCAATTTTCACTCCAAAAAAGTGTATTTTTTCCCACAACATTAAAACATGTCTTTTTTTTTTTTTACCTGAAGGCTGAGCTAACCCATTATATGAACTACAAGCAGAGCAGCCAGCAGCATGCTCTACTGACAGGTGTCTGAATGGCACAGCTTGTTGGGCTACACAAGGTATAAATTAAACACACATGGTCTGAATGCCAAGTCTCAGAGTGAGAAAGGTGTATTTTTATTTATTTTCTGAGGCAAATTGAGAACTTCCTTTTCCACTAATTTGGAAAACACTGAGCATCTTTTGGAGATGTTGGACACATCGAACATAGGTGAGAGAAACAGCAGGAATGATGTGATTCTTCTGGTGTGAAAATGTGGGTATTCTGGTGATAGATATAATTAAAGAGGAGATTAGATTTTTCCCTTCCATTTTCCCTTCCAATTAATACTTAAGTAGGTGGAAAGTTGAATGGGTACCAGTGAGAAGTTTGCAAGAGTAAAATTCACAGACTGAAGGGAATGCGGGGGAACATGGAAAGTATGACAGTAATTTAATGTTGGGTTTAATTTAATATTTTTTTTTCTGAAACAAGTGTAGCTGGGAGAAGGTATTCTTTAGAGAATAGAAAAAGGCTTCTGTGGTACAGCAAGAGAGGCAAAATTTACATCTTTATCCCCGCCATCACCTCACGCTCACAAAATTTGCAGTGTGGAGATCCAGACTGTGAATAAGTCAGAGACTTTACTGTAGATAAGCGTTTCTCACATCTGATGTTTTTCTTGATGTAGAGCCCGGTCAGTTCTCCCTAGGGCCTCTATAACTGGTTTATTATGGAAACTGAAGGTGGAAAACTGCGATGAGTAGTGTAACATCTCATTTTATGAAGATTATGAATATAAGGGAGTAACTCAATTCCTTGTGTGACTTCTGTGCACCACTTACTCCTTTCTGATCTTGTCCCACAGCAGCTGCATTTTTTGGTAAGAAAGCGTATCTTGTTGCTTTAGGTTTAGCCATTTAAACTAAAAGTTGCTTAAAATCTTTCAATCTGTTGCCTGAATGCCTTTGGCCTTTGAGTCTGAATCAAAGGTCATTAAATCACAAGGCAATGATCAGTGTCAGCAAACTTTGGGCCATATCCTGGCAACCTGAGGCTATCTGAAGCCATTAGCTTTTCTCCACAAATTAGTCTTTGTCACCCCCATTTCTAGCATAGCAAATAACTGATACTGTCCCACCTAAAACTGGAATTGTAACCAGTACTGGGCAGAAAGAAGAATGAAATGTTGTTGAATTCCTCAATATATTAATACACTACCATCCTTCCACCTTAGAGGCTGATGGTTCCACATCCAAATAGCAGAGTGTCTTTTGGATGTCTGCAATAGAATTGTGTTTGCTTAACAAACATGTTGACGAAACAAAGCAGCGTGACTCCTGCAAATGTGCTTGCCTGGCATACCAATGGGGAAAAAACCACTGACTTTAGGTCATCTGTACATCTTTTCTGACAGGTCTACTACTAGATATTTGCCACCAGTTTCTTGTCTAAACATGACCCCATACTTCCCAATTATCTCTGAACAATTCTGTCATCATTAAGTAGAATATATTTCTTTCTGTCTTCAATAATCATTGTTTAAATTGTGCTGTTATGCCAAGTGCCCTCTGGAAACATGGATAGGGATTTTATACATTTTATAACAGATCTACACGGAGATTATATTTATATTTCTAGATTTTTTTCCTGTTATCCTTTCCTTTCTTTAGCAAAAAGTACTGCAAAGTTTTCTTTCATTGGTGCAAGCAGTGTAAGGAGATTAAGACCATCCTTGCCAGGTGCCATTATAAATCCAAAAAAGAAATTAAATACATTTTTTGGGTTTTATTCTGGCCAATGGGGAGAACAGAATACGTATACCCAGTGGTTAAGTTGAGGATTGAAGTTCATGTCTTCTAGCACATGAGGGAGGAGGAGGGAGGGGGAAATTTGAGTGTATTGAGGCAAATCCCTTTAGTGTGTGAAATACGAGAACGCATCTTTCCAGATCTAAAAATACAACTTTGTTGAGTTTCTTTATATTGAAAGAGCTCCCCGGAAGAGAGCCAAATGTATCTGAATGTATTACTTTTTTACTCATTTCCTGCACTTCCCTTGCTAACAACATTTCCAGTCCACTTTTAATAACAATATAGGCCTGCATGAAACCACAGTAGTTGTATGTACCTCAAACTCTGGCAAAAGAGACAGAAACACAGACTGCGTAGCATTTGGCTTTTGTTAGCTGCTGTCTCTGTTTCCAAGAGCAATTAAATGAGAGGAGGATTTGTGGGAGGCTAAGGCAAAGGGGCCTTCCCCAGGGCATACTCTGGGGGGGTTGGGAAGGGATCAAGTTATACCTACATGTTTCCTAACCCAGACCTCACCAAAAAAATGACATGGCATGTCATTTACCCCCCCAGGCTGATTGCCAGGCTATGCAGAAATGTTCTTAAATGTTTTTCGGGGATGTGTCTGGCTTTTGCGGGGGGCAGTGACCAATTCAGATTAGAAAAGATTTCTTCCAATTGATTTCCTAGATGAATGTCTTGTTGAGGGTCTAAACTAATGTCCTCCTCCAAAGCCTTTTTCCCCTCCATGGGTAATTTAAATATGTCTGAGGTAGTTTTAAAAAATGCCTTAATCTCATTTATCTTTAATTTCTCTGTTCTACTCTAGAGGCCCACATAAAAGGATTTACATTGGGTATTTATCCTTTCCAATATCAAAAGCAAATTCCCTTCCAGGTCTCAATTTTCACCAATAATCCTCAGAGATGTATAATTTTAATTCACCTTGCAGATGACGTCTACCTGGTTTCTCTCTCTGCTTCTGTGAAGGTATTATTCAGCTGCCCTGCATTAACTCTGTTTTTTTCCTCTCTTGTGTGTGTGGAACAGTGTGTGTGAGTGAAACTATTGTCTTGCCCTTTGCAGGAGAGCACATGCTAGTTCAGCAGAGGCTTCGGCTAGCACCTCACTACGTAATCCAGCTGAGTCCTTTCTTTTTATGCCAGGAGAGGCAGTGTCGGGCCTTTGTCATTTTTGCTTTAAAAATTAATAATTGCACAGTTTTCAATTTAAGCTCTTGCAGAAGCTTGCGGGACCACACAGACACACACTCATACCTGAAAGCTTCCAAACCCTCAGATGTTCAGATTCGCAAAATAATGGTTCTGCTAAACAGAACAGGAGCTGTTGCACTCTGTGGGATTTTGAAAATGAGCCCATTATTTTCAGGTGCCCTAATGAAAGCTAAGCTCCCCTAGAAATCTGCCTTTAATGTCTGTATATGAAACACTCCAGAGTTATTCCACCTGTGTTGCTATTTAAAGTAACAAATCGTGCATTTAAGTGCTATTCTGAATGCAACCTTAAAAGATGGTTCCATGTTTCTGCAGCAAAACTGAAGGAATGGGAAGGAATGTGAAGTCCACGTAGCGAATGCAGACTAGGGTTTGAAGATTTGACCCTGAATAGAAAAAAAAATCAAGAAACAATACAAAGCTGATGTTGGAGGTATTTTTTATTGATAAGGCTTGGCAGAAAACACTGAAATTGTAAGATGAATGACTGATATTCTACCCTTGCTTAGGAGAGTAGAAAGGAGCGTCTAGTGGCTCTAACCACTAGTGGCTTCACTATAAAATTACACTATATGGATACTGGTGGTCCCTTTCTTATCATAGGCTGAAATTAGTCCTGCTTCAAGTATAATTGCATTTGTATGCTATTGCTACTTTGGGTATTTATACTCAGGTTGGCAGTGCCTTTTTACTTTTAGAAACTTTTAGTTGATAGTCAGCGTAGAGCTGAAAATATGGAGGCATCAGCTATTAAAATGTCACAGGGAAAATGTGGTGGTATCTGAGTCCTGCCACGGGTTTGATACGGAGCAATGCATGTGCAGGGAGTGCCAGCAGTACATACAGGCACACCTGAGGTGGCTCTGATACCAACTGGAAGTGATGCAGAGGCACAAGGTGTGGCAGAGGCATAAATGTACCACATGAATATTTGTATGAGGCACAGTTGCACCCCTAGATTTTTCCCCATTTTTTTCCCATTGAGACCACTGGGATGCTTCTACCTAGGCATGTGCTTCAATGCTTGATGAATGTCAGCTTGTTTTTACATTTTATGTATGCTGTGCACAAATAACAGAAGCGTAGTTTGGGGGTCACTTTATATGCTGAGGCTACATTTTCAAAGAAGGAACAAATGGGCCTTTGTCCATTTAAAGACTGACTCCGAACAGTGAGCATGTGCCATGTACATTTTCAATGACGTCAGTAATTAAATACGTTCCAGATGACTCTGGTCGGGGAGGATATTAGTAATTACCATAAAGTGACAAATTTACATTCTGTGCAGGTACTTTGAAAACAAAGTCTGTGTTTCAAATAGAATCCATTAAAAATATGTCTTGGTTCTATTGTCACATTTGTTAAATTAATGTCTTCAAATTTGGGGGGGGGGGGTTCTGGGTGTTTTTAATTGTTGATTGTGTTGTATGTTTTTAGTTTTTTCAAACAGACTTGATAAAGGTGCAGTAGTTGTCTTTGAGCACGTGCTTCTGATGAGAACCCAATGAAACACTTGGGAGTTTTCTTGTTGACTTGGAGGGATTTTGAATGTACAGAGTAAAATTGGGCAGTATTAAAATCAGTGCAGCCTTGGTTATTAAACAGAGTGAGTCTGAGCCTTCAGATTTGTGAGTGGAGAAATCTGTGGTGCAGAGATGATAATGAAGATATTTCCAGTGCAAAGGAAAGGCATTCCTTTCTCAAAGAGGACTGCTCCGTCCTCCTGTCTCCTCTCAGAGACAAAATTTAATTGCTATCAAAGTCCTATACCAGTTCCAGAGTACATAAAGCAATCATTCTGTTTTTCCCTTGATACAAGGAAGATTACAGAGCTATGGTTCATATATGCAAGAAGACATGGAAGGCCAAAGCTCAGTTAGGGTTGGAACTGGCCAGTGTTGTATCAGATAACAAGAAGGACTTTTTAGAGTACATTCATAGCAAGAGGAGGTCTAAGAAAACATTGGACCAATACTTGTTGGAAATTGTTATCTGACTGATAGGGATTGGAAAAAAAAAAAAAAAGAAAAAGAAAAAAGGAAAGAGCAGAGGCATTCAGTGATGTTTTGGGGTTTTTTTCTTGTCTCTGTCTTTAATAATGCTGATAGACCTTGGGCTGCCCAGTTCCCTGAGCTGGAGGACCATGAGCGTGGGAGCAGTGACTTTCCATTTGTGGACACTGAAATTGTAAGAGACAAGCTGTATCGGCTGAACATTCACAAGTCCATGTAGCCTGATAGGATTCATCCCAGAGCGCTGAATGAGCTAGTAGATGTTACAGCAGGGACCCCTCTCAACTACTAACCAAAGGTCTTTGGAGTCTGGGGAGGTCCCTGCTGACTGGAAGCTAGCCAATGTCATTCCAATTTACAAGAAGTGTATGAGGGAAGAGTCAGGGAACTACAGACCTATTAGTCTGACCTAAGATCCTGAAAAAAATACGGAGAAGATTATACTGGATACTATTGCAAGACATTTAAAGAATAATGTGATCATCGGGCACAGTCAACGTGGGTTCAGATTGGGAAAGTCCTGTTCAACTGATTTGATACCCTTATATGATAAGGTCACCCACCCAGTAGATGAAAAGAATGTGGTAAATGTAGTTTTTCTGGAGATTAATAAGGCAAGTTGTCCAACTGTTGGATGAGTGGGTTTACAGTGCACTGGGTGAAGAACTGGCTGAAGGGCAGAGTTGAAAGGGTTGTAGTGAGTGGGGCTACATCTGGCTGGTGACTGGTCACCAGGGCTGTTCCTCAGGGCTCAATTCTAGGGCCAGTTCTGTTCAATGTATTTATCAAAGGTCTAGGTGCAGGATTTGAATGCACTATTAGCAAGTTTGATGATGATACCAAACTGGGAGGTGGTATTGACTCTCTAGAGGGACAAGAGGCTTTGCAGAGGCATCTCCATAGATCAGAGCATGGGACAATGATTAATGGGATGAAATTTAATGAGAACAACTGCTGGATTCTTTATCTGGGATGGAGTAAAGTCAGGCACAAACGTAAATTGGGAGGGGAGTGGCTGGAGAGCAGCCCTGCAGAAAGGGATGTGGGTGTGCTTGTTGACAGCGGCTCAATATGAATCAGCAGTGTGCCCAGGCAGCCAAGAGGGCAAACCGCATCCTGGGGTGCATCAAACACAGTCTAACCAGCCAGTCAAAAGAGGTGTTTATCCCGCTGTATTTAGAGTTGGTTCAGCCTCCTCACTTTGAGTACTGTGTGCAGGTTTGGGCCCTACAATTGGACTTGCATGTCTCGAGAGGAGGGCAGCAAAGCTGGTGGAAGGGCTGGAAGGCATGTCCTGTGAGGAGCAGCTGAGCACTTTGGGTTCGCCTAATTTGGAGAGGAGGTGGCCAAGGAATGACCTCATGGCTCTCTACAGCTTCCTGAGGAGGTGAAGTGGAGAGGCAGGTGCTGATCTCTTCTCCCTGATACCCACTGACAGGACACGCGGGAAGGGTTCACAGCTGTGCCAGGACAGGTTTTAGACTGGGCGTTAGGAAGCATTTCTTTACTGTGAGGGTGGTCAAACACTGGAAGAGGCTTCCCTGAGAGGCAGTCGATGCCCAAGCCTGTCAGTGTTGGCCATTTGGACAATGCCCTTAATAACATGCTTTAACTTTTGGTCCGCCCTGAATTGGTCAGGCAGTTGGGCTAGATGATCCTTGTAGGTCCCTTTCAACTGAAAATATGCCCTGTCTATCCTTGCATTTTAAAAGTTCTGTTGACAGAGTCAACTGCTTTGCACAGTCCCACAAACATCTAGTAATTTGTTTATTAACTGCTTGAGGGAAATGGTGCCAAATTGTTAAAACTATTTTTGCCACAGGAAGATGTTGATGCTTTGCAATGACTCGATAAATGGGGCTTATAGAACCCCGTGTGTACGCCTGGAGACAGTTGGCCATTGTTGCCTGTAGTGTATAGCAAGGAAAGCTCCAATGAATTGCTTCGCAACACTTCTTCATCTGCACATTTATACTCATGTTGAAATGGGTTTTCACAGTCAAACTCAGCCCAAATCTTATTATGAATGGCTGCAACAGATGGTATGTCTTATTGTTTTTAAGAATGAGTGATATGTTTCAAATGAGAAACACGTGTTGCTCTGCAGCTTTAGCTGCCACTTCTGAGATGGAACCAACTCCCTGACTCCTCCTTCTCCACTTGTTGATTAACATCCTGTTTTAATAACCAGAGAATGAAGACCATGAAATACTGCATGATGGAAAACTGTGAGCAAACATCAATTCCAGTGTAAGAGAATCCTGCTCTTTCTCAGCTTGGTGGGAGCTGCACTTGTCTGGGCAAGGCTGAAATTTGTGTTCGCAACACAACAAAAAAGTATTGATCAGCCTTTCCTGAGGGACCTTGGGACCGGGAAGTTTTGCAAGAGCGCTTACCTGACATCTTGAGAACTTCGTACAATGTTTACTGCAAGGGGGGCAGCTGGTAACCTAAGGTGAAGGTGTATCATGATGATGTTCATGGGTGCTTTGTCAGTTGCCTGGCTCTGCAGAAAATACAGTGTATTCCTTTAGTAAGCTAGTTTTCCTTTCATTCTGCATCTGTTGCACTGCTTTCTTCTAAAAATGAAATTATTGCTCTAAATACAGCCAGGTGAAAGGTGGTTGTGGAATAAAAGCCTGGCCCTTGAAGAGCAATCCAGATAACAGCAATGCTGTGATTCATTTGCATCCAGATGACTGCAGCCCAGCCATCCTCAGAAACTGGACCAACCGTCTCAGAGACTACATTCTCTGAGGGTGTGCCTAGTTTTACTACAGACATAAAAGTCCATGCACACGCCTTATCTGGAAACAAATAAACTGTGTAAGCATCTGCAGGATCGGTGCTTAATTTGGTGGAGAACAGGCTGTTCTTTGTTGCTTTTACAAAATATGCTGCAAAAATGTTTGCTGGCTATGATGCAAAAGACATCATTAAGGCACATATTGCCAGAACAAATGGGCCAAAGGTCTTTTGTGATAGTAGCCATTCAAAAATAATATCACAATCATTTGCTTACTTTCTCATTTATAAAATTGCTACAGCATCTTGCCAGAAACTGGGAGTAGAAATCATGTATGTTCTTCCTCTGGCCTTTTAAAATCCACACTTAACATTCATAACACAGCAAAATATTAATTTCTGTGTCTTTAAAACCAACCATATTAGTTATTCTCCTGCTGAATTTAGTGCTTATTCAAATGCATTCTCTGCTCTCCTTGAAAAGAAATTTTGGCTCAATTTCTTTAGTGCAAAGCCCTTCCTTAGTGCCTAGATAACACAGTGTTATCTTACTCTGTAATGCTTCACCATACAAAGCAATCTAAAACCCAAGGAAGCGTGCCAAGAGACACTGGGCAAAAAGCCCTGATGTAAAGTTTGAACTTCTTTCCCTTAACAGAGCAGCATTTACACAGCCCTCTCTTCAGGCAAAGAAAATAAATAAATCTAAAGAAAGCTCTGAAGTTAAACAAGTTTCTTAAGCACTACTTTTGATATTTATTTTAATGAG
>NW_023618156.1:0-27514 GCF_015220075.1 Falco rusticolus | reverse complement strand
ATTACAAGCATAAAACCCTGGAAAGAGAAACTATAAGCTAGCAATAGTGCTTCATTCTCCCGGTCTGCTTCCCAAATGTTTTCCAAAAGGAGATATGTCACTGTTACACTGTACAACATGGAAAACATGGGGCACTATTAGGATATTTTTAACATGAACACAAACCTTGCACAGAGGAAAATTTTTTATATCTTGCTAGCTCAGTCTCATATGATGCACCCGGTTTGTCACCAAGCATTTACTTGCCCTTGGGCAACAACAGACAAGCTCAAGGATGGCCTAGTCTCCACAATCAATCAGATCTCTATTAAAGAAACAAAGGCAAATATATCAAAATACATACTGTAAGGGACGCATTCATACTGCACTTCCAGGTACTTGTATGTCCCAGGGCAAGGGTCTGGAAACACATCAGGGCCAGCAACAACTGCACATTGGGTCCGATTACTGCATCTGAAAAACAAGAAAAAAAGTCAGAAAACAGTCCAGACAGAAGGACAGGTCAAGAGGTTGAGCAGCAGCCCCCACAGTGTCAACAGGAGTGAACATGCAGAAGCCAGGACTTCAGCATCAGCTGGGGAAGCTCGACAGAGAGCGTGTAAAGGCTGATGGCAAACGCCGATATCTTCATCAGCTTATTGCCAGAAGCGAAGACATATGGTGGCACAACCCCTTTCCCTCCAAGCAGTTCTTACAGCACTAGGAATTATTTTTTTAAAACGGATCTGAGAGGATGGTTTAAAACAAATAACAATAACAAAAAACAAATAATTACAGAGATGTGGTCCTCTAAATCTTGAAACCCAAACTCCATCACAGTGATTTCAACTAACCTTAAATACCAGCATTCCCACGAAACAAAATGCAAAGACTAAGCCGACAACATTTGTGGCAAAAATAATCATTGTATATTTTATAGCAGGCATAATAAATACATTTTACAACATATTTATAAAGTGTTCCCACAAAAACAGTCATCTCAAATAATGTTTAATACAAAGACTAGAAACAGCAACCTTTGAGGGAAAAAATAATCACCCAATAAGGTGTCTAAAAACACATTAATTTTCAGTGAATTTTTAATTGTCAAGTGGTTTTTCACACAGAGCCAACACACATCAGTTATAAATGGCCAAGTTTTAGTTACTCATTCTGCCCAGCATGGATGCACCTACTGAGACAATGTATTTTTTCCAGAAGCAAACCTTGTTCTCACTGAAGAACTTGCCATACAAGTGCACAGAGAAGGAAGCGACCCTGTCCGCTGCAGCAAGCATCTTTCAGGTTAAGATTATGCACGCACACAGGTTGGGCTTTGCGAGATGCTTTCTCTGTGGCACATATGACTCACATCCATGGGTGACTGATTTTAGCATGTGTGGAATGCCAAATTACTTAGTTTACAGCAGTTTTACACAGAAGAATCCTCAGCTTGTTTGTTGGGGGGGGGGGGGGGTATGTGTGTGTGAAGAGAGAGAAGTATAGTTAGCATTTGATTTTTATGCTTTTGCACGACAAAGAGACCTCCTAAGGGCTAGTTCATTGCATTTACTTTCTCTGCGATGCTGCATCCTCTGATGTGACATAAGACCCCTGACACTCCTGCTCTTCTAGCAGAAGCTGTGACATCCAGCACAGAACTCATTTAGGTCTGCGGTGGAAATGCTTCATGTTTACCTGAGGCTACAGTTTGTCATCCTTAATGCAGATTTTATTTGAGCCCATAAATTAAAATTGATTCATTAGTGACTGCCTTAAGCTCCATACTTTCTTTAATTTTATGGAAAGATTAATAAGAGCTGATACGCTTGCTCATCAGGCTGTTTTGCTGGATAACACACAATCCAGAGGGCTGGGTTGTTCTCTTTTTTCCTAGCTGAAAGATGACAGTTATCACAGCAACTGACTAGTTTTATTATACACACAGAAAAACAGTTGAATTAACAGAACAGGGTAACTATGTTGTCCTCACCCTTGCTACTTACACTTAGGTGGCTTGGCTGGGATATCACAGGTAGACTAGACCATGCAAGTGGGCAGTCTTCCAGGAGAGGCTTTGAACATCATCCAAACCTTCACTTTCAACAAAAGTCGTTTACTGGGCTCAATGTGCCTTTCAAAAAGCAATTGCACTGGCCTAATCAATAGTCTCTCTGGCTGTAGCGACATTCCTGGCCACGCTATATAGAAGAGCAGCAATGGATCAAAGAGACATTTCAAAAGCATGAGCCAGGATCAAAAATTGCGAGGAACTGGATGTGGGGGGAGAAACAGACATTTAGGGTTCATCTGTGTGTTTTTTCTTTCTTTCTATCTGTAAGTGTTTGGTTTGAATCACCACTTGACCAAGCGTTTCCTTGTGGTCAAAAACCAGAAGTGAAAACACACAACCCAGAAAGCTCCAGGTTCATAACCAGTATTTCAAAACTTGGTTTGGAAGTCGAAAGTCGTGAACACCAGCTTTAACCTCTCCAAATGCACGCTGACTTCTGAGATATCACCAAAGAGAGTAAAAACACCATGATACAAGGGGTCAAGTTGGGAATGCAGAGTGGTGGTATGCGCTTTTCCCCTAACTCTAGGCAGTCCTGAAGCCCCCTTGCACATCCCCGGGGATTGGGGGATGGCAAAGCACTGTGCCTACCAAGCACAGAAACTTCAATAGTAGGCAAAATCAAATCAACAGTATCACCTTGCGGGGGTAAACAACAGAAAAGCAGGTGAAAAAGTCCTAAATAAAAGCTCAAATAGTATGCCATGTCACCTCACACAATTTGCAAAAAAGGGCTCATACAAAACACCCCACCAAAACCAGAGAAACTCAGCCCCCTCTCTTTTTCACAGCCATTTCCTATGGGCAGCAGTCCTGAGTCTAGACTTGGCATTTTTAGTTTCCTTTTATCACCCCAGGGTGAAACATGCAGGTTCCCATTCTAACACGCTAAGAGATGAGGGCAATATGGACTTAAAACCTTAGGAAAAAACCCTAATAACTGTTTAACCAACTACTACTGTCAGACATCAGTCTATGAAAATTGTAAGCAGAGAAAGAGGTAAAAAATACTCATCATTAAAGCTCTGGTCACTGTGCTTTTGCTCAAACTTTTTCTTCATTTTCACAACAGCTTCCTGGTCCCTTCAGGTTTTTTTTATTTCTTTCCCGACAGATTAAAGGCCCGGGTGACACTATGTGACACACAAGAACCGACACAGAAAAGGAGATGTTTAAAAGAAGATGCATCTGTAGACTTGAAAACACAGGGGTGGGCGGTGGGGAAATATAATCTTGCTTTACTGCATTCCCAGCAAATCAGCCCATGAGCTCTTCTTTGTAAATTACGGGACTATACAATGAACCCTGGGATTTCTTGGTGCTTGGGTTTTAGTAATACTTGCTCCAAACTCCTGCAAGGTGCGAAGCTCGCTGCTGGGTATTGACCTTTCCAGCCAATACAACAAGAATCCCTTGTTTTAATTATGGGTTGGTTTTCCTTTTCTTTTTTCCCTCCTTTCTTGAAGGAAGATCTTTACTAACTACTGGAGTTACAATTCGCAGTAAGAACCAGTGCTGCATCATTTCATAAAACTGTCTCTTCTGTAGGTCGATTGCAGGAATACTACCCGAGTCCCTTAGCTGTATGCTAGAAACAGCAGCTCTACATCTTGCCAGACTCCCCTCCAAAACAGGGCAGAAACTGTTTGCATCATTGGCTCTAGCATAACTGTACTCCAAAAAACTACAGTCACCTTTTTTACAGCCATCAATACCTCTTTTACTTTCTTTTGGCAAGCAGTATATTAGTTTATATAAATATATTTCCAACACTGATTCATCAGCTCCTTCAGATGAAACTACTTCCCTTGCCCCTGCATTACCCTCACGGCACATCTTTCCCAAGCGAACCCTGGTGTCTTGGAATATGTTCTCATTCTCCATATGCTCTGACACCAAGAAAACAAGAGAGCTGTGGGAGAAATCTGTGAATTTGGGGGAACAAATACACAAGTTTATGCCTGTTAAAAAAGTAGCTTCGATTTTATGAGTTTGTACCATATTTTAAGGCAAATGTTCTGGAGACACGGAAGAATTAAAGGAGCCCCTCAAGTGGTTTTAGTTCCCTTTATTGCCATTTATCATTAAATCTGACAAGAAATTTATCACCATCCTGTTGTTTGGGGTTGGTTTGTTTTATCTGGAAATCCTTATTTCTAACTGTAATCGCTCCTCTCTGTTGCTCCCTGAAGTGCGAGGTGGGCACATGAAGATACAGCTTGCTTCTCAGAGACCCTGCACGTCTCAGGCCCCTCCATAACTGGTGCAGGGATTCATGGACACTTTGCCAGGACCAAGAGCATCCACACAGCTCTTCAGAAATAACTCACCACGCTGCCACAGCATTCAGGCTAGCAAGGCAAAAAGCCTGCTGCATCTTCCATTTCGCAAGACATGGAAACTGTGACTTGCCAGTGCCCAGGTTTCCTTTGAAAATGCTTATGTTGGTGCAAAGGGCAATGAAAAGGCCAGTACGTCACATCCACTTGCCAAGGTGCAGATGCCTACCAAGACCAACGAAGAGATCAGAAACCAAAGCATAACCCGAGGTCTGTATTTTCACCCCGACTTGAAAGACTGATGGAAATATATGTTCCTGTGGTTCAGGAAAAGAGAATAACTCAAAACCCTCCTAAAAATCAGTCTGAGATACTCAGCAGTCTTTAAGACTGCTCATAAACAGAAGTTCACGTTATTCACTTATATGTTTTGGCGAGGAAAAATTAGCCCCTGGGAAAATTATAAATTGTCCCAGTCATAAGAAAAAAAAAAAAAGAGAGAAAAAGAAAGAAAGAAGAAGAAAGAAAGGGGGTTTCTTTTTGCCTTTTTTCTAGCTACATTTATTCCCACCACTTACTAATGTACCTGTTCTGTCTTTCAGATGTGGAAAAGTATTTATCCTAGAAGAGAAGCATCAATCCAGTGTAACACAGACACTGTAACAGAAAGCATGCATCATTTTTTCAGAACTTCTCCCAGTTCCAGTGGAAAATGACTTTCAAGAGTTTTAATGTGAAACAGTAGTAATAATTCATGTGGCATTTGTTTTGCATTTATAGCAGTGGGACTGAAGGAAGCATTTGAGTTCAGAAGCAGCTGCAGGGCTCAATGCTGCTTGCAACTCCCAGTTCAGACTTAAAAAAAAAAAAAACAAAACACAAAACCCACCACTAAAACTTCATTTCCCTTCAGCAAACTTCCATTCCTTCTCCCTGGCAACAGTTTTATGATTTTTAAGTGACAAGGTCGTTTTGTGATAGTGAGGCAGGAACACTTTAAGACATAAACAGCTCCTTATTCCTGCTCCAATATCTTTGCTTTCTTCCAATGCTGACATTTCTGATATATTTACCAAGAGAGAAAAAAAAAAAAAGAGAAACAATAATAGTTTGGCAGGTGATGTTTATTTTAGGCCTTTCCACAAACGTTAATAGCACAGACATGTTGACAGCATCAGGCTAGATATGTCTGTGGTGATATGTTTGCCAGAAGAAAAATGCAAAGGCAGCACAAAATAAAAGATCAATCCCAAACAAAAGCCTTTCAGCATTAATCATTGCAGGTGCAATACCAGTAAGAAGACAAGAAAAACAGGTGCCAAAACCATGGGGGCAGGCACCCATCATACTAGGGTCAGCAGGAGTAGAGCAACCAAAAATCCGTGCAGAAGTCCACAACAAGCCTAGAGGCTCAAACATCCATTTCATCCCAACGCAACCTCTTTCTCCTCACCCTTATACTCTAGAGACAAGCACTTCTGAGGTGGAGCAAGGCTTTCTGTGACACCAGGGCAGGGAGCTCCTGTAAACAGGGCGTACTGGAAAACACTACAAATGGGGAAGTCACCCATGCCCTCTGAATTCACAAGCAGATGGTCAGAGTCCAGGGCTAGGCTCTTAAATACCCTGAGGATCAGAAAATTTCAGGCTACACATCTGTGAACTTGGACCTGTACGGAGAGCACTGTGCTGCCATTTCCATCCCTTGCTGCTGCTGCTGACAAACCCTGCTCAGAGCTGGCGCTACCCTCCACCTACAGCAACCTATAACAAGGGTTTCTTAATGCCCACACGTGCAGACCAAGCTGCCTCACCTGCCTTCATGAGCACCAGTCACCAAAAGCAACGATACTCTTTCCCTCTGCCCTCAACTGAAACACTTACTTTACACAGACACTATTTTATTTTTTTTTTCTGCAATGACAGACACGGCAGCCATCGTGTGCCTAGGCACACTACTATACCCAAGACATCAGTATCTAAGCCTCTTTCTCAAGGTCTATTATACTTCTCTAATGGTTTTACAGTAAGAGACAGACTTAATTCATTATCCTTCATGGTAACGCTGCAAGACATCCTTTTTCCATCTCTGGAACACAAAAATCTCTTCTCTAGATGACTGCTTTAAGAAAGAGGCTGTCACAGCAAATAAGTCAGCCAGGAGTGTGTTCTCCCTTGTCAATATGTGATATTTCCAAATCAACCCTTTAGGAAGGGCCAAGGAAAAAAAAAATGCCCTGCAGAAAGTAAACAGGAAGAAAAGAGAAATTTCACTTGTAAGTGGAGTTAATGTGATGCCTTGCAAATAAGAAGAAAAAAAGCAAGCAGAGAAGGAAAGCAGTGGAAGGCGGAGAGGGGAGAACAGAACCACAAGCCCCAAGAAAAGCCTTTGGTTCACCACATTTGCTTTCAATAATGCAGTACACAAGAGCAAACCTAAATCTTCACCTGTTTAGCTTCCAGAAACAATGAATTCCTCAACAGAATCTTTTTCTGCCTCTGCAAAACCTTAAAAGCAAAGGATCTAATGACAGGGATATGAAAATCCAGTCTCTCTAAATGTTTTCTTCATTATGAATGGGCCTTTTTATTGATCTTTCAGAGCACAGAGAAGCTGGCTTTCCAACCTCTGCTGCGATATAATTATCTGCAGTGTTTAATGCTAGTATGGGTGATTCCCACTACATACTGCATTTTGTTGTTTTGTTGATGAGTTTTAATTATCTATCCAGGTGCTAGAGCTGTCAGATGGGCTGCTGCTTATGTGATCAAACTAATACAAGGAGAGGCAAAGCACACTAATTGCAGCCTCACCAAGTGCCTTTGTGGAGATATGCCAATGAGATACATTTAAACTGCTGTGTTTATTGTAAAATATTATTATGTTTGATGAGAAAAAATAGTCCTCTTTCTATAGCCTCAAACAATTTCGTTCCTCTGATTATTGTTCTACGTTGAGAAAAGCAAAACTGAGGAAAAACAAACCACCAAAACCACACCCAGCCAAACAGCAGAAAATTCCTGCAGAGCCGAACTGAATCAGAGTTGTAAAGGTCACCAATGGGATTACTTTCATATATTATGGAGAGCCTGGGAGCAAGATGGAAAACAGGTACTGGAAATAATTTAAATATTAGTTTTACATAAGGGAAAAAAAAGTAATTATGCTGTTTCAACTTATTGATAAGGCCCTTAAAATTTAACAGGAGCATTAAACAGCAAATTCATAAGATTTTACAGATTTAATGGCAATTTGGGGCACCCCTTTAAATGGTGCATCTGCTCCCCTGCCAGGGACTCCCCAGCTTAGGAATCTGAGGTCTCGGACAGGACTTGCCAGTAGGTGTGCTGCCTCATCATCACCCTCCAAGGAGGGTCTCCCCCAAGCGATGAAAGGTTTGTCCTCTGTGCTTCATCATGTAATGCCTCACATTTTATAGTTTCCTTGGATTTCTTTCTGTCCCATCTCTTTGTGATTAACAGAGTGAGAAGGGGAGATGAAACCCCCAAAGGCAATGAATGTGTAACAGGAAAACCTGCCAAGAACCATGTACTAATGCGCCTGGCTACAGCATCCCTGCAGCAAAGGCAATCTGAATGCAAGGCTAGTGAAAGAAACATTCAGTGTTAGTGCAAGAACAACAAAGCACCATTCTGTCCAAGCCATTGGGTATATTTTGACAAAAGCTTTGGGTCACCATGGAAACCAGATCTGCACTGAGCACGTCTGAAGCAGTCACAGTGCTGCATCAGCTGCAAGTAGCTGAGGTTCCAAGCAAGGGCAGGTTTGCGATATAGACTAACGTCTTTCATTGGATGCTGGTCTGTAGGGCTGAAAACCAAACTAGGCAAGCCTTAAGGCTGTAAAGTACATCTTTTAAAGGACTACATCTGCCTTTTTACAGGTATTCTACTTCTTCCAACTCCATAAACTTCTGTAGCACACTAATAAAAATCCACTTTACAGAACACTGACAGGATATCTGGAGAGGAGAGTAAACACCTGAAGTAAACCAACCGATAAAAGGCTCATCAGTTTAGCCAGAGTTAACACTACTTAAAATAACTGCGAACAGAAAACAATTTGGCTTTTAGTTTGGATTATGAGTTCAAATTAAATGCTAGATGAGGTCAAGGCTGAATTTCAGCTGGTGTTCCACATTACTTTGTCTTCACTGCCACTTTAACAAGAGTCATTGCAAGTTAAAGCCCATTTTTTCTTCTTTAGTACAGCTGCCGAGAGCTAGGATAGCCAGGGGAAGTGGCAAAGGATTATATTCTCTAGAACAGCTCTGAAGTGCTTTCAGACCCTCAGTCTACTATTGCCTACCTATCCACCGAGTCGGCAGCACAGGGAGCCCACGCCATGCTGCACACCAAGGTGCTGCAGCCGTGTAGCAGCACAAAGGTGTGAACTTGGCGCTCAGCACTGGCAAAGCAAAAAGCAAATCTGAATGTGAGCACGTAGAAGCCTTTTAAAAATACTAACAAAAGAAATTTTTTTAAAAAAAGATAATTCTGTCCTGTTGTTAAAGCAAAATCCAGTATTACTCCCACTGCATCCCCCTTCAGTAACTGTCAAGTTTTCTTGAAGGACAAGGAATTACACAGCCTGTAATAACCACAGTGCTGCCGTTTACTGTCACCACCCAATGCCCCTGTCCCAACCACTGACTGATTCCTGCAAAAGGAAAAACTGAGATTAGAGAGTATTGTCTGTAAAAGGGCTAAAGTAATCTGTATTCATGGGTTGGTAGGTTTAATGTATTAGCCTTTCGCCGCTGCAAACAGGGTTAAAGAAGGGTTTGGGGCCAAAATAATTTGTACTGCTCTCCGTCTCAAATTTGACATAATAATTGAATGACTCAATGAAACAAAAATGCATACATCCAAACAGCACAGGAGGTCGAAGCTGGGCAACTCCCTGATGAACTCAGGAGTGAATCGAAGGCAGCCATGCAGCACTGTTTCTAAAACCCAGAGCAACCTCTCCCTTCATCACTCTTACCAATGACATGACACCAAGGTGATTTTTAAGTACAGGTCCATAGATTTTAGTTAAGAAACAATCACCCCTCAGCCTCTTGATGGGGGGGGGGGGGGGGGGGAAGCTTCCCAACTGAGTCAGATTTAGGATCAACATGTGACAGGTTATGCCTTTAGCATCATTGCTAAATCAGTTCAGACAAAAAGGTAATACTACCAAGTAAAACAAACAGCCTGCCAGGGTTGTATGCTGTTAATACAGCATCTGTTTATGGTGCCTGATTTTGTATAGCACCTTGTGCAAAGGAGTCTTGGCCCCTGTCTGTCTGAGGCATTAAATCAGTACAAATATTAATCAGAAGCAAACCAAATTTTCTCAAAAAATAATCCTGAAATGAGCTAAATACGTTTTTGATATTCAAAAGCCTGTGGTGGTTTTTTTTTGGTTTGGTTTTGTTTTGTTTTTTCCCAACATAGCCAACTCTGCCTCTCTGATCTTCAGCCCAAAGCTTGAATATAGGCAGCCTGCACTTTGATTCTAAGCTCAAGAGAAAGCACAGCCTCACAAAACCTTCATGTGCTTCCCAGCCCGGCACTGCCCAACCCAAGCATACACAAAAGCAAATGGTAGGGGGGCAGGAAGCCTATTCTTAAATATATTACTGGAAACGTCCATTGTGAAATTCCTCAAAATGTCTAAACACAGCCCTGAACTTTCTGTGGCTGCATGCAGCAACATGGAGGGGCTGGAGGGATGCATTTTTGAGAACACCTGTCCAGCAGCTCCCCTGAGGCTTTCTCATGCTGTGCTCAGCACTAAGCTGGGGAAAGTCAGGGATCAGACTCTGCTGCCTGCCCTCCCACCACCCCATTCCCTCCTCGCTTCTTCTTCCAGGGGTAGTTTTCAGCATATCTATCTATCTATCTATCTCAGTTTTCAGCTATATACACCCACCAGCTCTTTTCCTGCTCCACCCTATCTGGTCATCATCCTGAAAGGGACACTACTTGCTCATCACATATCTTATCTGCCTTTAAAATACATGATTAAAATACATACAGATTTAGCTAAAAAGACTATGCTGAAAAAAAGTCTGATAGGAAAATGGCTTCTGAACACCTGTGGGACAACAAATGGCAGGAACCAAGCAACTGGGCTTCTGCAAAACTTCAAGTCTTTTTTGTGAGATGCAGAAACTACTTGGTTAGTGGAGGATTGACGATTTCATGCTACAGAGCCTGCCTAATGCTGTACTCACAGAATTAAACTCGCTGTATGCAAGAAAGTTTCCTTTGAGGAAGCTAAACTCAAAGACCAAGTTTTCCGGAAAGGCTATGCCTCCCACTGGAGCTGAATTTTTCCAGCGCTTGGATCTTGGAGGAACTACAAAAAGGCGCAGCTGCTGAGCATGGCCAGGGACTCCTGTGTTCTCATGGACAGCAGTGAAGCTGCTGGCTATTAAGCATTTTTCAGGCAGCAGGCTGTGTTATGGAGTGCGTAACCGCTTTAGTAATCCAACCCAGACAGCTCTGCAGAAAAACACCCTGCCTGCCTGGGATTTCACAGGGGCCTTAGGTGGAGCAGAAACTGGGAAATCCACATTCCATAGCATGGAGCATTTCTCCAGCAAGTCAACTTTAAAATATGTGACTGATGCTGCTCAGACATACTAGCTGAAGTCCAGGGAGATGGATGAAAGGGTAAAGATGCAGAATAAATTCATCAGATGTCTCCATAAATCATTTCTATAGTTCACATTTGTTCTCTGCCTTTCATTACTTACATTTCTAAAGCCACTGGGTGCCTTGGTGCAGTAGATCTAATAAAAAGGAAGATAAAGTTTAACATCCCTTTTTGAAACATATTAAAATGATGGAGCTTTCTTCTGAATGTTAATGGCAAGCATTACAAGAAACATACTGTCTCAAAACAATTCACTGGGGCTGGGAACGAAAGCAGAGTCCCACTGCAGCCTGGAAATTCACAGTCCTCATCTCCACTCCCCCACACCCATCTCCACTCCCCCACCTGGTAGAAAAGATCTTATTTCTGATCCTAATGTTTTGGCAGTCTTAAGTTTGTCACCAAATCCTGACCTTGCTTTGTGCAGACCCTCTGACTCAGGGTCAAAATTCCATACTCGAGGAGAGGAGAAAATATTTTTGGAGACTGGCATTTTGGAAAAGAATCTAAGCTGTGTGACAGCTGTTTGGAGATGTGGCATGCCAGAGGGGTCCCAGCGGAGCATACAGTATTACACACACGCACATGTACAGAAAATCATTAAAGTTTCTGTCTCTAAAGTTTCACATTTAATGAAAGAAAGCAAGAGAGATATCTGGAGAACTCTTGGGTTATATTAACAACTAGTGATACTCCCTTTGCCAAGAGCACAGGCCTGGGAAGCTCACCGACAGGGATGGGGAGGACCCACAAAAACAGCAGCAGGTCCAAGTGGTGTGGCGAGGGGGAGCGGGAAGGGCCTTCCTGCCCTCTCCCCGCCATGACCCTGGGCCGGTCAGGAATTGAGCAGAGAACCTGCTCTTGCGGCTGGAGTTATTCTACAACAGAGGCAAGGACCTTTATAACAGAGTTTAATCTGTCGCAGGTTAAACAAAACAAATGACTGCACAAGTGAGCAATTACAGAGCATTCCACAGCCAGCACTCAGAAAGCCTTGCCATTGATTAATTAGGTTCTGAGGGCCAAGGCTAACCTCACAGTCCCCTGAGAAAGAGACCACTTAGCCCCTTTAAAAAACAAACAAACAACAACAACAAAATTAAGATTTTTCAGTATTCTTATTTAATACTTGAGCATTAGTTAAACAGCTGCTAAAGTATTTGAACAGTTACTTGGGACTGACCTACATTCAGCTGTATCACTTTATTACATTCAGGAGAAACTTAATTAAGCTTCTGTTCCTTAATAAAAGCAAATAAAATCCTCCATTTTATGACAAGGAGCTGCACTGCTACAGCCATGTAAAGCTTTCAAATTTGTCAGCAGTTTCCCAAGAGAGTGTGGCTCCCACTATCACATTCCTCCTCTTTGCATTTGAGAGATAACAAGATACAGGGTATTTTTATGCATTAATGCTCCTCAAGGCAGGCTAGCTCACTCTGCTAGCCACCACCAAGGTGGAGAAGACTGTAGCCTGTGATACCCACCCTGTTATCTTATGAGACCTACTGTACCTTGCAATGTGGTCTGCTCCCAGTCACATCATGGGCTAGGCCATGAGTACTTCAGCCCTGCCAGGAGGAAGGCATCAACTATTCACTTCATGGCAAGAAGTAAAAGAGTAACCTGTGCCTTGAAAAAAAACACAAACGAAACAACCAAACCACATCCTGCTGGCCATATAGTTGCACTTACCCATGGGCCTGATCCACACCCCACTGAATTCAGGGGGTGAATGGTCATTTACAGGCACCACTAACCATTAACAGGGTTAATGAGCTACGTAGTGGCAGCGTACAATGAAGGATGCTCCCGTTTTAATACACAAGAGTTTCACCAGCTCATGTCACCAAAGCGACCCCCCAAATCACCTACCCAAAGCCTCCCATGAATATTAACATTTTAAAATGCTGTTAATGAAAAGAACCACCCCATACATGTGACCCACACTCAGCTACACTCGCCACTGTAACTGTGCCGAACCTCTCTACAGGATTATTCAGCCACATGTTACGTGCTTGTCACCCTCCTCCCTAAAACACTCATCTCGGCCTCCTTGTCTCCTGCCCTCACACAAACAGCCCCCCTGCTCTGACTTATCAGAGATCCATTTTGGGGGAGAAATCTGTCCCCAGCCTTGTACAATTAATGAAAGCAAGTGCTTAAAATGTAAACAGCTAGACAAAAACACTCACCAGCTGCCCAGATCTCTAGATTTTCGTTGAAGTGACTACAGATACTCAGACAAACCCTTGAAGCTTTGGTGAGGTAATAGGATTTTTTTTTCTACATGAGTGAGAAAAACCAAAAACTGTTCCTTGCTGAGCAGAGACCGTGGGTGGGCAGCCCTTCCAGCACCGGCATCATGGTCAGAAAATTACTTCTGAACACCCGACAGCTCCTCCCATGTTTCCCAATCAAGGGATAATTTTCCAACTGGCTTTCAGTCCTGCTGAGCCCTGTGCTGAATGCTTGAGACCATGAAGCTGCTACTGGACTTTTTGCCAAATCCAATTCCATATGTGCCTTGCTGACATCTATATTTATAAAGCTCCCTGTTCTCTCAAGAGGATGAAGAGACAGGTGCAGAGGTGAGAGTCATGCACCAAAGAGCAATTCCCCCAGCCTCATGACACAGGAGTCCTTGTACCAGCTCAACAACTCACAGAAATTAACTGTTAAAAATGCTACAACACCTCCCAGGCTTAAAAAAAAAAACAAAACCAAACAAAAAACCACAAAAAACAAAAACAAACAAAAAAACACACAAAAAACCAACCAACCAAAAAAACCAACCACAAAACACAACAAAAAAAGAAAAAACAACAACAACAACAAAAATACCCAACAACAACACCACCACCACACAAGAAGCTCTTAAGTCCTGCACCCCATCAGGGCCATTAGTGCTGAGCACAGTGGCCTGATGATGCCTTGTCCCTTGGGCCTACTTTATTCCTGCTCTCTGAAGGACCACAGACATTGTTCAGGATCTGAAAAAGTTGGATTTAATTCCATGGATGGCTGTAAACCTTTAGTTCCCATCCTGTAGCAGAACAGCCTTACAATGAAGTCCAACCTCGTCTCTGCAACGGGCTCCACTTTTTCTGAATAATTAAGGAAGCATTTGGGTAGGGGCTGAAAATGGCATCCTCACTTTCTAGTATATGTTGGACTGTTAGAATGAAGTATCAGGCAGGCTCTGCTGCTATCTGTCTCTATGAATATTTGACTAATTAACATATAAGCAAGAGCAGCAATGGAAAAAATGATGCATTCAGTTCTATGCAATGCCGTTACAATTGTGATGACTTAAAATCCTGCAATACTTTGGTAGGCCATTTTACAGCCTGGCTGTAACAAGGAGCTGTGGTGAATGGTATCTCAGGTGCTGGAGAGTAAGCAGTTAGGGGTGAAGACACCTCAAGTCAGCTTTGGGGTTAAAGAAACTCTCCGTATACTCACTACTGCCAACCCTGAAGGCAGTAAAAATAATGGGTGACTATCAGTATTTTATTTGCTTTGTTAGTGTAAATAAGACTAGCTTAAGTCACAGGTTGCATATAAATTCGTCCTCCTTTTTTTCAGTGCATCTATGGAAAGTAAATTCTTTTCCAAGTGTTGAGAAAACGATGCTTTCCCTTATGTCAGTCAGTGCCTTTAACAGCATTCATCTCACTCCAGGCTTTTTGAAGCTTTGTGTATAGAAAACCAGTGCCCCTCAGTATACTGAATTAGCCAGTACAGGCATCTGGACAGCGCTGAGGAACAGTTTAGTGCAAACAAATTGACAGGCAAACTGTAAAATACTGACCAACGAGGAAATTCTCTATGTGTCCCAACCACCCTCCTCCTATCAGTCACTCCCCGCAACCGGGCAGCCTGGGCAAGAGAAGCTTCAGGTTTCCAGCTAACAGCGATCTACCTGCTAGTGCCAGGGGATCGGGTTTGATTCTGTGGCCTCTGCCTTTACAATTACTCTTAACAACTCTCTCAAAAAGCCAGCAAGCCTCATCTCACTTACTCTGACATGACTGAGTAAATAAATAATGCTATTTATGCACTGCAAACCGTTTGTCAACCCATTTGTCATTTCCAATCTTTCATTGCTCATGCAGTAAAAATATGTGGGATTTTATTCAAACCTCCCTTGCAGGTGTGATGAATGCTTTATTTATACAACAGCATTTCATCTCGCAGAACTGTTACTATGCATATGCAGCCCTTTAAGTCCCTGTGTGGCGTAAGCAGAAGGTGTAAAGAGAGATGAAAACAAGAGGCAGTGCTGTAATTATAGCCAAGGGGGTAATCATGGATGGCTCAGCTAAAACTGGAGAATGTGTGCCAGAGGAAAGTTAACCACTTCAGAAGTGTTCAGTCCCCATCAGCAGGCAAGGTGAAAAACATGGACCCATTTTCAAAGACCTCTTAAAGGTCAGCGTTACACTGTCAATCCCCGCTCAGCTTATCAGAGTACTCATGGCATCAGCATCCACTGTATATAGCGAGCACATTATTTCCAGGCAAATCATCTCCCATTGACATCCCCCAATTTGAATTTCAGTCCAGGACTGAAAAACCTGGAAGCAGACGCTGCTACAAATAACTACAATTTTGCAAGACATGAATAAATTCCTTTGGGCAGTCTTCTAGTGGCCGGATCAGACAGGGAGCAGCAAAAGGGCTTCTACTGTAATTTCTACTGCAAGGCAGAGTGACCTTGGAGGCAGCACCTGTGCTCTTCTGCAAAATGGGAAGAATGATAGTGAACTCCCTGCAAAGTCTTTTGAGATTCACAGATAGAAAAAAAAAATATTACTTTGATTACTATTCATTGATGTGTGAAGTCTGCTACACAAACCTGCTGAGACCTACGGCATCTCCTCTAGAAGTAAAGCACCACTGGGATGAAGGGCAGCAGAACCTGTCCCTTGTTTCTACTTTGCATCACTGACACCACAGTAAGACTTGAGTTTCATTCACTCATGCCATGGAGCACACCAAATGCTTCCCTGGCTTACAGAAGCCTCACAACCATTTGACTCAAGCCAGTTTGCGGTAAAAAGAGTAAAGGATCAGTCCCAAATGGATCCCTGTCTCTTGGAAGGCACATCCCTTGCAGTTTTTACCATGAGGGCAAAACATCGTCAGCTCCAGCATGATCTTCCTGGAAGCTCCTGGTTGCCTCTGATAAATCTGCAAGAGCTACCATCAATTTTCATATTTCTGAGGGTGTGGGGTAAAGAAAAGGTGAGAGGAGCAGCTGTGGACCAATTTCAGGTACCTTGATATCAAACCTCTCTTTCCTCCACCTTTTATTAAAAATTTCAAGGGGAGGGTGGGATTCACAAAGAACTATGTAAACAGACACCAGACTTATGTTTATTGCCTAAGCAAAAGAAGATTAGAATTGACAACTGGAGAGGTTTTTGGAGACACAGATGCTACAATCATTTTAATATAATTTGGATTTCCAAATCAGTAATTACTCTATCACATATCTATGATTTTGTAGATGCTACTAGAAATGCTGATGTCTTTTTCTATGCATAGTAATGAGCAACAACAAGGGCTGTTAATATAAAGCCTGTAATGTTTGTATTCATATGTAAATAGGTTATGTAAACGTTTTAGACATTTTTCACTAAAACACTGAGTTCTAACCTAAGTGGCTCCATTCCTAAAGTAGAAAAATTGCACTCTACATAGAAATTGTTTACTAGTCTGTCAGCAAAGCCGCCAAAGCAGTGAGCTGAATTTATAGGGGCATTTACATCTCTCCATTAGATGTGATATTAGAGTAACTGGAAACTTATAAATGTGCAGACAGGTACTGGTTGATATTTAGAAAGTTGCTTGCATGTACATGGTGGCATACACATTCAGCACACATGCACCTTCTGCATATACATATGCACAAGCACAGGAACCTTCTTGGGAGACTGAGGAAAGCAGTAGTGTTTGATTTAATTAAACTCATTTAGTTAAGCTGATACAAACCCCTGGTTAAGAGTGACAGAATCAGTTTCTGTCCTGTTCTGCCTGCTAATTGACTTATGATAAAACTAAATAAGGCATGTTAAAACACCAACACATGTCTCCAAGCAGGAGTAAATTACACAAACACGAAACCACAGCTTTAGCTGACTCCAAACAATGCTAGGGTTGGGAAAGGGGTGGGGGGTGGAGGGTGGGGAAGGGGGGGTAGTGGGCTAAATTACACTAAGGCCGCCCTTTGTACCTAAGAATGTTACCATTTTCCTTCCGACCCCTTCCACTCACGCATGCATAACTGTGGCCTCCACGTGTCCCACCTGGTGCATGGACAGTGGTCCCTGCGTCTTACGCAAGCCATTTCTAACTCAGCTGGAGCACAGACACACCACCATGGTACTGTTCCTTACAGGACCCGATGTGCCTATGGACGCAAAACCCTGGGACTCTCTACTCTTTGAACACCATACGACTAACGTGCATTACCTTCAGTGAGATCCACTCTCAACTCTATGATGCAGAGAATCACATCGTGAGACTTTTTCCTTGGTGTCTTTAACAAATCATATGCAGCCTCTCATCTCCTTCTCTTCTCCTCGAAGGTATGTATTTGAAAAGATGGTTTTGTGCCATTAAAGGCTTTAGAAAGACAGCTCAGAGACCCCTGTGTCTCCACTACAGCACGAGTAAGTCCCAGTTGTATAGGAGACAACAGACGTATTCTCTTCATAATAGATGTTCTTCTCTCGTAAGCAAAAATTAAATGGAAATGACAACAAGGGAGCAAACATACTGCTGTTGCTCCAGCAACTCTCAGCATCTTCTACCATCCTAGGGGCAGTATTTTCAAGATCTGTTCAGTCCTTCACTTTTTATGAGGCTGCCAAAAGCTGCCAGAGGTAGCTACTGGCATTTTGACCTTTCTCTCTTGTGCCTTCTCTGCTCATCCTTCCTCACCACTTTCCCTCTGCTCTACTTCAAAGCACTCTCACACTGTTCCTGGAATGGTATTAACACCAAAAGAGTCAAGGTACATTTACATCTCATGCAATCATAGCTTGACTCATCCTGTCCCCTTAACTGCTGCCTTCAACCAATGCAAAGGAACAGCAGTCATGCCACAAAACAAAAGGGAGACAGCCTGACATCCATACCAAGTAGCTGAATTATTGCCATTTCCCTGGTGAGCTGCAGTGATGTGGGATGACCTCTGGCAAACAAGGCAGTTTTCACCAGATACAGGAAGAAAGAAAAGGAAAAAAAAAAAAAAAAAAAAAAAGAGGCAGATAGCTCTACTGGAAAAGCCAGGCCACAAGTGTAGACTCTGTTATGCCCATGCCAACAACAGTTACTTACACAAGTAAAATTGAGAGGACTACCGACTAGGTGAGTAAATCCATGTCCACTTTGTTTCCAAGGGAAGAAATTCACCCTGGCAAGATTCTGTTTGTACACTGGAATAGCAGTATTGATTTCAGCAGTTATTCCAGTCCCCCAGTACTAGAACACTGCAGTGCGGCAAATGGAGAGACGGGACGCAGCTTGATGCAAGCAAATGTCAAGTTATTGTACAGAAGCACGAGTTTTTATACACTTTCAGAAGCTGCGCGTTTTAAACAGATTGGTCCTTGAAGCTAAGCCTTGCATACTAGGCAATCCCTGATTGGTGGTTAACTGCCAGCAATTAACCGCAAGGTGTTACCTTTCCTTGGCGCCATCCGTCCCCCACTCCCCCGTGCTCTGTAAACATGCCTCATCATGTTAATTGCTGTCTAGACAAGCTCGAGCACATTCCCCTCAGCTAACCGATTGCCACGCGTGGTCCTAGTTTCCAGCCCGCTCCTGCACTGCAGTGAATCAAACCCGCTGTGGTTTTGCCCCCGCTACCTTTGTGCTAAGAACTACTGGGATGCCCAGTGCTTTAAAACCGGCTCATAGACTGCTTTCAGGTTTTATTCCCTTTTAAAGGGGACACTCCTGGATATGATAAATGGTCAGCACTTTCTTGTGATGATGTAAGTGTCAAAAGCTGGTTGCATCTAAAAAAACCCATGGAACTGAAAGACATTTTGCCTATTCACCTGGAACTTGTTACATCAAGTGAAATAGCAGACAAGCAATCACAGCAAAATGAAAGCTCTTTGCTCCTGTTTGGTGAACCTTCACCTATAAATTCTGTGAAGAAAAAGTAAATAATGGCCCACATGGCACATGCTTAGCAGCACTGGTGGTCTGACATCACTATGTTACTTTATTATAGCTGTATACTTATCAAATCTAACCAGATTTCTCATTACCTAATGATTTCCAACAAGGATGATTATTTTTACTACATCACCCCAACGAGAGACCTTCACTGGGTGTCCAAAGCCCCCCTTGGTTTTGAAACACAAGCCCTGACCTGATGAGTTTGCAGTCTAACCTGCACACTGTAATAACTTCGATGCTCAAAATGATGCTCTGAAATCGGGGAAGCACCCAGGCCCCTCGTGTCACCCAAGAGAAGGGGACCTTGTCTGAAGGGGCCAGCCTCTGTCTAAGGTCTGCATAGGGAGCAAAGTCAGCACTGTCTCCGTTGGAAGTATTGCAAGTGATGTTGAATCCAGTTTAGCATTTGTGTTTAATAACAATAATGCTTGCTTCATAAAAACCTGATTTTTGTGTAACCATATCCAAACTAAACCAACTGAACAACACTGTGAAGTAAAAGAGGTTGATAAGTGAGGGCTTTTGCTGGCAGAGCTTTCCTCATGCTCTTTGCAAAACCAGCTACCCTTGCAAAACAAGTTATTTGCTAATAGTTATGTGCTCAAATTATGAGTCCCTGTAGCATGGCACAACTTCCCAGACTGTTAACAAACGCACTGGCAAAATGGTCCAGTGCAGACCAGCCTGCAGATTGGTGTCCAGTGTTGTTTCCAAAGGCTTCCCCCTCACATCAGGAAAATCCCATTCAGCTTTTGATTCCTCTGGTGCTGATATGCCCTTAAACATCTGCCCTTAAGAATATCCATCCACTTTACCTCACAGCATAATTACAAGGGCACAAAGCTGGAGTCTCCCTCCCTATCCACTCCAAATCCTCTCTCACACTGGCCTGCCTATTCCTGTGTTGCCACCCCATTCCAGGCAAATCCCAATTATAGCAACAGAAAAGGAATCAGACGTCTTTGTTCAGATGCAGATTGAACATCATCAGCAAGACAGATACCGAGTGCTTGTATTTGTAGAGGTCTCTGCTGCCTTTGGGTTTTTTTTCCCCTTTTCTTCTTCTGTTATTGATGTTAAAGAGGGAGCTAAAAAGTCTGTAACCATTTCACCAATTAAAAAATCACAATGGTCTTCTGCAAAAGCTACTAAGAAACTCCATTCTCTCCCTCTTTCAGTTATAGCTGCTACACGTTCTTACATAAGAGATACTGCTCCCAAATATGTTTAGGTCCCTATTGATCTAGCCTAAGTCCACTTGGCTATGGGTGGGAGAGAAAGCAGGAATGAAAACTGAAGCAGGAAAAGGTTCATAATTTTGTACCACAATTCAGAGGGCTGTGAGGAACTGCCAGCTTGTCTTGCCTTGAACTTGTCATCAAGTCTTGTCAACTCATCTGTTTAATCAAAGAATTTTAATCAAAGTACAGTTCAAGAAACCACAGGCTAACGTGGACAAATGATAAGAACAATTAAACCACTCAGCTAATCTGTAGCTTGTCTGTCATTGGCTCCTAAGTATGCTGGAGGCTTGAGATACAACTATCTTGCATATTTAGCAAGCTAGATCCTTAGCAGGTCTCAGTCAATAAAGATCCCATGGAGCTACGAGTAATCCCTGCTGAATGCAGAGCTAGTACCACCAAATGCTGCACCACTCCAGTCTCTGTGTTTCTTTAGACTCTCACATGCATTCCCAGGAAGAACCACCATGTTGTTTCTTATCAACACAACTGAATCCACATAGTTGTCACAGCCAAATATTTTTGAGGGATGGTTTTCCTTAGGAGTATGATGGAACCATTGAATCAAAATGTTATGAACATGTTTATTCACATTGTCATTTAGGAAAAAGCTTTCCAGTTTAAAATGCATTTTATGTGTTCTCGTTAAAATTGGTTAGGTAGCCTTGAAAATCAGAATACTCCGATTCAACAGAAATATTTCTTTCAATGCAAAAATCAGTTTTCTGGACTATTTACAAATGTTTGATCTTATGTTAATACAGAATTGTTTTACAATGAAGTTACATTGCCACTTCAATGACAGAATTTCCTGCAGCACAGAATAATTGGTCTCCAGTTAACTCCAAAAGTTGCTTATTTTTATTCCTGTCTTTTAACTGAATATATATTTGCTCTCCAGCAGCTGACCATGCTTTCAGCAAATGCCAGGTAATGCAGCTTACGAGCTACCTAGAATTGACTTGGGATTACTATATGGTCCCTCAAAAGACACATATATATATATATGTGATATATATATTTGAGAGTTACTGCAGAGCCACTGTTCTGCAGTGCCTCACTGTCCAGACAAAGCCCTTCCCTTGGTCCCTAATCCTGGACACTTACAGTATTTCAAAGGATTGGCTGAGCAGATTTCTGGGCATTAAAATGCAAAAAACAAGTGTGCACACATGAGATGTTGATTGCACTGCAGCCTAGGAGAAACTACTCGGCAAGAGACAACCTGAGCCTTTTACAGGAAGCAGGCTTCTAAGGAGGGAATAAGATTTCATGTTGGTCCAGCTGCATTGTAAAGCCTTTTAAGTTAAGCAGTTTGTATACCACTGTGTGTTTAGCTCTCATAATACGACTCCTGTTTTTAAATAAGAAGTTTTCTTATCAACACATTTCTTATTTTCTCCTCCTCAAGATGACCCTTCACTCCACAGCTGCAAGAGTGCCGGGGTATCCAGCAGCCACTGGGACAACCATTGCCATTCAGATCTTGCTTGTGTTGGTATTGTGACACAGCACTTCTGAGGTTTAACCTGCTCCTACCACTGCCTGTTGGCATTGCTGACCTTCACTCAGCTGCTTTTTGAGGGAGGCCCCGTGATCACGACACAGCACTTGAATTCTGCTGGGCTGAGGTGAACTCAGTATTTATCTGAGAGCAGTGAAAGAAAATGAGAGCAACAGGAACTTCTTCCTGTGCTGCAGAGGAGCTGAACCCATACATGCTCACCAGGCTGAGGGAGCACAGCAAAGTCTAAGCTTCAGGACATCACCTATGGTCTAGAAGAGGACATTTGTAAAGGAACCTGCAGGAAAAAATATACAAGGAAGGGTAAAGTAGAGTTGTTGAGCAGGGAACCCTAGATGATGCTCTTGAAAAGAAAAAAAAAAAAAAAAAGAAACAAAACAAAAAAGCATAGTATTGTTCCCCAGAGGATATTTCCCAACATTTTTGAAGTAGGTCTGGAAAATGAACTAATGGCCACAGGAAAGGTAAGAAGATGGCCAAGGCCATTTTTCCTACACTGTTAAAAGCAAAAATTGTACTAGCAGAAAATTAAGGTCAACATGTCCCAGTAACTCAGGAGATCCAGAGGGGAAAAACAAACAAACAATGGGGTCCCCCCTTTGGGATGTGGGTGGGCTGCAGCAGTCACAAGAGGACAAGGAAATCTTTACTATTTTGTCCAAAGCTGTACTCATAATAAAGAGAATGGACATTCTAGCTAATACCTGCAAACATGCAGATTATGAATCAGTGGGAAAACCAAAGCATAACCATAGGCAGACTGCCACCTTTTTAAAAGCAAACAAAACTCTTTGGTTACAATGGTGGTAGTTCTTGTATTTTTGTCTCAAGTTTATCCTTCGGTCATCCCTGTGAATTGGAAATGTGCTACCAGGACCAATTTATTATCTAATACATTGCAACAGCTACTGCTGCTTATTATGAAATGCTACAGCAATGTTACTCAAACATTCAAGAAGAGCAATTTCATATCCCACCTTAGACTGCTTGTTCGGCTGCACACTGATACTGATGCTACCCAACATCAAGTTAAAAATCACACATTAGAAACACTAGCTTCCACCTGTTTTGCCCCTATGTTTTATCACCAAGGATCAGATAAATCAAAACAATTTTTTTTTCCTTTCATCTGCTTTTAAACATATTCTACTGTACATTGGTTTTACTTGGGTCGAGAGATGGCTGTATAATACACAAGACATTTGCTTCTGCAGACTTGGAAAGGCATTTAATCAGTGCATGAATGAGGCTTAAAGAAACAGAAAGCTTCCTAATGCAAATGCAGCTGTGATTGATAAGAAGGACAATGGACAGAAATCCTTGACTTGATTAACTTAGTGACCTAGAAAGAGGGATGTGTCTCAGTCCAACAGGGCAGAACAGAGAAACACTCATGAACTGTTCCTTTCTGCAGCGCTCACTTCCGCACCCAAAGGAGCCATTCACCAGAAACCTGGACACACTAGGGAAGCCTTTCTTTCAGTTTCTGACTGTACAGAGTCGAACGGAGGGACAGACTTCACATAAATAAGTGTCTTTCTCTCTCCCCTCTCCCTCTCTTGCTCCCTGTGTTGGCTTTGCAGAGGATTCAGCTGGTCCTAAACCACATACAGTAAGAAAGATTATTTCAAAAGGCCTTAATTCACTTTGATGTATTGTTTTGGTTTAATGCGGTGTCTTTTCTAAGGACACACAAGAACTCTGAAGTATTTCGTATCTGCGCATCTACTGTGCACATCTCACGGTAATTGTATGGGAAAGAGCAAAAGTCTGCAAAACTCAACTTAGTAATACATTTAAAAACATTTCAGATATACCTTACACCTTCAGAGCCCTGTGGACAGCAGCTAATTAAATCTCTCAACACTGTTCTTACACAGATGGGTAGTTATCTCTGTTTTGCAGATGGAAGGAGAGAAATAACATGACATGCTGCAGAATTTACAAAGGCTACAGGCGCTTCCTTCTCCAACTCACAGCTCTAAGTGCACACCGCAAAGCCTCACAGAGCAGACCGACTGCGAGGGCAGAAGGGGTCACAGCTGACCCTGGGGGACAGGGAGGACATGAACCCTGAGCCAGTCTCCTGACCCCAAGGACTCATGCCACAGAGCAATGCTGCCAAACAGCACTGACATGTTTTGCACAGAAAGAAATGGAGCACAGAGGCCTCATCAAGAATCAATTAGATACTGCAAGAGAACACAAAGTAAAGGTGGGACAGCCACACACACATGACGTATCAAATGGAGAGGAGAAAGGCGGCTGGCTCACGTCCCCACCCCAGGTATCACAGGGTTAACCGGCACACAGGAGGATAGGAATCCAGAAGTGTAACAGAGCTGGAAAAGAAGCCAGATGTTTCTTATCTTGCCACTATGGTCCCAATTCATCCAAATGACAGAGGTTCGGAAAATTAATTAACATTCTGAAAGGAAAACCTGACTGTAAGAGCAGATTTCTAATTAGCTACAGACAGCGCTGGCAGGCTGCTTAAAAGTCAAGGCTGATTCTACCCGCCACACATCGGGTGTGGGCCCTGGCCGAGTAAAAAGCAAACAAACCTGGAGACTGCTTACTACCGTGATTCACGGGTAGCAGGGCAAAAAGAGCACATTAATATTGGATTATGAGATAGTGGGATTGCAGCATATCCCTAAGGATCCTAACAGCACTTCCTAAGAAATAAGACCCATATGTCTCTGAATGCCTATACGAGCCTAACCCTTTTTCCTTCTCTCATCTCAAAACAGCAACGTACAAAAGATAGCATAAAAAAATTGTGAGAGCTTATCTGAGCCTCAGCCCTGTTTTGATCATACTGCTAAGCATATAACTCACGCTTGGCTAAGGACTGCAGAAGCAGTGGGATAAAAGTAATGGGAAGGCAGTGGGAATGCCAGGACTCTTCAATGAATGGAGCTCTTTCATTCCACCTGACCAGGATTATGGGAGTTAGGTATTTTTGATGATAAAACCAGCAACAGAGATCTTCAGGAGTGTCATCACTGTGCCGAATCTCGGGAAGCTGCCTGAGATTTCCGAAGTCACTTTAACCTTCCTGCTCCCACCAGCACTACCATGCTCTCCCCTCCAAACACTTCTTGTCATAATGGAAGTCTGCTGTTTTGGAGGGGTCCAAATTTTCCCCTGAAGCTTAAAGTCATCTTTTGCAACCATATCTAAATCAGAATAACGCTCGTAAGAAATGAGAGCATAGGAGAGATTTAATGTAGAACTAGAGCAGGAAAGAAGAGCCAACCAATAAGAGTGAAAGGTGCCGATAAACTAAGAGACTGAAAACCACCTAAGCACAGCTAAATGCAGTTAGCAGGGAAGGAACATCTCGTCTGCTGGGCAGGAAGATGCACCAAGGGTAGAACGAGGTGTGCGAGGGGGCGCGCCAGCTCTGCAGAACAGAAAGCACACAAAAAGAAGCTGCAAGTCCTTCCGGGAGGCATAAAGGCATGATCCACAAGTGGAATCCCTGGGAGGAGGGGGGAAGCGGGAAGTGCCAACTTCTCCTGACAGCCTCTGAGGCTGGCACAAGGTGATTGATGGGGGACATGTGAGATGTATAAAGGAAAGGAACTGCAAGGAGAAGGAAGAACCAGCTAATTTTCCCACAAGCAACTAATACAGCCAAAATCGTGCTAGGGTCAGGAGGCAGGCAAAAATCAGGAGCTTTGACTTGACAGGAAGGTGCTCAGCAAAGAGACAAAGACAACCCAGTTTCTTTGTAAAAAGACTGTGGAAATGGAGGCTGTTAGGAGGAACACACTAATTGTTTAAAAAAAAAAAACAAAACAAAAACCCAACAAAAAAACCCCAACAAAACAAAACCAAAAAACCAACAAACCCACAAGCAAAAAAACCCTCACAAGATGTAAGAAGAAAGGAGGTAATGAAGGAAACCTGATCTAGAAAGGGAGTGGGGAGTGAAGTGCCTGACATGAAGCTGAAAGAATGAGCTGGTCAGTGGCAAAAGAAAGAGGAAGACGGATTTATGATTTTGGAACAAATCACTGAATTACAGACAGAACAAATAAAGCTTTCACCTAATAACCTACTTCTTAATGAAACTCCAAGATAGTTTGCTGTGTGCCTACCGCTAAGAAGCTAGTTCAAAATAAAAGGAAAACAAACACAAACCTTCAGGCGCTTACAAAAATCCAGTATATGGTCTTATCCTGCTGGTAAGATTCGTGTGACTACAGCCAGCCACATGCAAGCCATTCGCATTTAGCCGGCAGGAGAGGCAGATCAGACCCTGGAAGGAGCAGGGCTCTTATTCCAGGGAAGCAGCTGACAAGGACACGTGGAGGCAAACACTCAAACACATTGCCAGAAATGCAATCTACAAGAAGTGGCTCCTTCGTAGTCTGGATTAGGGACAAGGGCCAGCCCTGATAGGAAAAAAGGTCTACAACTATAGCCTGAAACTGAAGTGGGGCGGGGGGGGGGAGGGGGGAGCATTAGTGCCCCAAAATAAAGCTTGAATGATGTTTAATTCAAAACAAATGTCTGAAAAATTGCAGGAACCTCTCTAATCCCATCACTGACACCTTATTTTTCAGCCACCTTATCTAATCTCTCTTTTTCAGAAGGAAGAGAGAAAAGATTTTAGTAATTAAATTAATAAAATCCCTTGTTGACTCCAGTCCATCCTGAGTGATAAGAAATCCTTTCCAGATGGATTGTAATTTCCATTTAATCTTTTATTCCTCTGCTGATCAGCAACCCACAGGGCATGAGAACTCATTTTCTGGCCATCACTGGCGTGGTGCTAGATGGTCAGATGTAACCATTACAGCCCTTTAAAAGACTTTAATCCATTTTGAGATCACATTCAAAATCAGAGTCCTTTAGTACCCCCATAGAGGTGAAACACTGAATCACACCCCAGCCCTTCAGTCATATCTGTGAAAACCTCTCTTCTCAAAAGTTGCCCAAAGATGAGCAGGATCTGCTAACGTAACTCTGATTCAAATGCTGGAGGCTTAGATTTGAGAATGTGCTGCATGTTTAGGTTCATCCTCTAGCCCTTTACCATTACAAATCATGCTTGTGATGTTGCTCAATATTGTCATGAGTGTGTGTCTGCATTGCTAAATCGCTGACTGCAGCTGCTTTCACATATACTTTAGGAAGCTGTATTAATAGCATGACTGAAGCTTGCACGAAGGGAGTGAAAAGTGCCATCCTTCTTATAACAATAATAATAAAAGACTGTTAACAAGGAAGAGCTGAAAATCCTATTTTAGTGCTACAGCTCTGTGTCTGCAGATCATTAATTAACGTCTTTGTGCATCACAAGATTCTGCCCTTTGATTGAGCCATTAACCAGGTTTGGAAAAGGATGCTAGCAGCGCTCTCACCTTTTTTCTCTCTCTCCGTTTCCTTGCCCCTCACAGGGCAGCCACAATGAAGATGCCCAAAGAGGGAGTGAAGGCTCCTCCTAAGCCCATCACAGATAAGGAAAGGTGGAAAAAGCAATGTAGACAGCACATTTTCTCAGCCATTTTAAAACAAAATATCCTC
>NW_023618155.1:0-48561 GCF_015220075.1 Falco rusticolus | reverse complement strand
CCCTAAGACTCAACCCTTAAGACTTAACCTTAAGACTTAACCTAAGACTTAACCTGATACTTAACTAAGTCTTAACCTAAGACTAACCTAAGACTTAACCTTAAGATAACCTAAGACTTAACCCTAAGACTCAACCTTTAGACTTAACCTTAAGACTTACCCTTAAGACTTATCCCTGATACTTAACCATAAGTCTTAACCTAAAGACCTAACCCTAAGACTTAACCTTAAGAATTAACCTTAAGACTGAACCCTAAGACTTAACCTTAAGAATTAACCTGAAGACTTAACCCTAAGACTCAACCTTAAGAATTAACCTGAAGACTTAACCCTAAGACTTAACCTTAAGACTTATCCCTGAGACTTAACCATAAGTCTTAACCTAAAGATCTAACCCTAAGACTTAACCTTAAGAATTAACCTTAAGACTGAACCCTAAGACTTAACCTTAAGAATTAACCTTAAGACTGAATCCTAAGACTTAACCTTAAGACCTAAGACCAGCAGGCCAGGGATGGTTTGCCTGGTTTCCATATGTTATTCTCAGGACTCTGTCTTTGCTGCTCGAAAGCCTCAAGTGCCCTCTTTAGCTCACCGGTGCAACAGCCATGGCTGCTGCTATGTATGCAATTTCAATAGACCCGCAGTGAGACACCCTGGCTAATGGGGCAACCAACTGGAAATCCTTCAGCTGCTTCTGCTGTAGGCAAAGGGAAATTAACTGAGTCATCCATGCAAAGCCCTTTCTTTTTGTTGAGTTGGCTATGAAATGTAGCATTTTCACCACTGCTGGAACACTTTCAACAAGTCACAGTAGGATTTTGGACTGTAGACATATCTGTGCTTCCCCAAAGGTACCTGGACAGTGGGCAAGTGGGACGTACAGGTGCAAGCCAAGGGATGGGCAGAGGGGAACGGGAGAGGAGGAGGGACAGCTGGAGAAGCACAATAGCAGAGCACTGCTCCAAAAATGATCAGCAGAGGAAGAATAACAGTTGCTGTTATTATTTAACATCATTACATCCCAACAGTTGAGGTCCACAGCATCCATAAAGTGTCACAAGAAGCTTCCTGCTAGTAATATTTTTCCCCAAAAGGAAATTGACCTCATCTGGAGCAAAATGCACAAACCAAACCACGGCGTTGTCCACAAACAGCCAATAAGAGTGACTGCACCTCAGCACTTCAAAGAGAGGAAAAAAAAGGCTGTAAGAATTATAACAAAAAGAATAAACATATCTTGTCCTAGTGAGCAAGAGAACTAGCTCCTCAGATACACTAACAAATCAATGTATGTGCACAAAGCAAGATGTGTCTGAAATGAGGAGAGATTCCACTGCAGTTTGGAAACTGAGATGGTTTCTTACACACACACACACACACGCAAGACTTCCACACACCGTCTTGGTCAGGATACTATAAACAGGGTTTTACTTTCTCACAAAAAATACCACTGGACTCTTCATTGATGAAGAGGAAGATGACAGGTCTGTTATCTCTGCCGGAAGATAGCACTTCCTACAGCCTACAGTTTCTCCTGGCACTAGGACGTGACATCGGGTTCAGCAAGAGAAAGTGCCAAATCTTGAATCATTAGACCTGCTCAAAAGAGAAATAACAAAAGCTTTAAAAACAGGCCAGTACTAAATCCTCCTTCCTATGCAGAATTGGGGTGTGCACTTCCAGCCCCCACACAGAAACAGAGGGGTTTCTTAAAAAGCCACTGTCTGTCTAAACCTGCACACAGCATTGATGTGTATCTATCTCACATTCACACATTCACTTCTCTCCCACTGAGATCATTTATTATCACGGGAGCACTTTCCCATAAGCATGTGGACACGTGACCAGAACTGCACTTGGCACGCTGATGCATTAAAACAATTGGGGATTTTTTTTTCCACTTTCACTGTAAGTGCCGTCTTGCGATACCAAAACTTGTGCTATAGGCCTCCCCCTTCAGCAAGGGGAATATGAAAAGAAGGGCTGAGCCCCATGTGCCCACCTAATACCCCTGCAGCTTCTCCCAAAGGAGCTGCCTTTGCCAGATTCCAAACTGGGGACCTGTGTTTGGTCTCGCTGAACTCCCCTTGCATGTGAAATTAAAGGCAAGAGAAATTAAGAGTCCTGTCCTGATGTTGTTATGTAAGGGATTCCACTAATGCACTAGCATAACACTGAAGGTCAAAAGAGACTAATATAATGCATGCATAGGAGAAGAAGTGGCTGTATCTTGCTCGATACCTTTTCCCAGATCCCTCCTGCTGTTGCTTCTAGGTGTTTAGTTAACTAACATAAACTTCTCAAAGCAAAAGCAAAGCCTTTTGGAAGTGGCTTCGTTTCAGTAGCAGGTACTTCCAAATATGATTCTTTTTTCAATTTGTGCTGTTCAGGATTGCTGAGGAAGAAAAGTGCTAGGAAAACGGGCTTGCTGTTACATAGTCTGCGGCTGCCTGGCATAGCAAGCTTGCTTTGTAGTTCTCAGGAATGTGCCAAATGCCTTCAAACAAATGCACTACATGGTCTCTGTCCAAAGTTCCTAATATCTCAAATTTGCATGATGCAAAATAGAAGGTAACAAAGCTGTTTGGGGAGAGGATGACTGACTGAGGTTACATTAAGACCATGGGATTACTCAACCAGAGGCATGCAAACATTGCTGGACAAAGTTTATCAGTCGGTTCCAAATTCTAATTTGTTAGAGCATTGTTTGTGCAGATTATGCTAGGGTTTTACTTTGGATCTTTATTGTCTGAAAAGACTCCTCTTTCTCTAAGGACCTCTCTTCCCCTCTCTACTGATACAAAAGATTTAAAGCCTAACAAAACTCTGGGCCACCCAGCCACAGGGTAAGATTTCCAGTAACTGATTCTGGATCTGAAATCCCCTGCCTGTTTGCAAAGCCAAGCCTAAAACTTCAAATGGTAAAAAACAGAGGATATTTGCCAGACATTGCTCTTCACAGAGATTTGTAGTTTTGTGATGATAATTCCATTCTAGTACCTCTTACACTGTAGGTTCTGACTTCCCGCACCAGCTAGCTGCAGTAGTATTGTACAGAGAACACTAAAGCAAAGCTGAATGCATGAAAATACAAGACTAGGCCAGAAACCCATCACATGCAGAAGAAATAACCGATTATCCACCAGAAGTAAACTAACCCTTTTTTAGAGACTTTATTTCTCACAGAGTTTAGCCTTTGTAATTCGTTTACCTTATTGAGGCCAGCTGTTGAAATAGCACCTCCCATAGAGGCTGGATGCATTCAGTCTTGGGCTTAGTTGCAATGAAGGGGTTTGGCACTCCAGTTTCACTACAGGTGGACAACTTGCCAGCAGCCTGGAGACTACACCTGATTTGTAAGACTGGAAGTCAAGCAGGTGCCAGGGGGTTCAGTGCAGAGGTGCAGCTCAGAAGTTCCAAAACAAAGAAAGATTCCTTTCCAGTGGCCCCTTCTGAATTGAGGGGGCTCTGCTCATGGTTATTCCTTTTATAAAGAGGCATGTGCGGAGGCAAAGGCTACAGTGCCTGCTCCTGCTTCAGTTGGAACCTCTTCTCTGTGATCACTCTCAAGCTGAAATGCATTTGTGTTTTTTTGACAGGTATCTGACCCGCTGGTCCGTCAGATCTGCAAAGCTTATCTGGAAGAGGGGCCCTAAGTGGTGCAAAAAACCTCTGCCAGCCCTTTGCTGAAGGATAATGTCAAACATACACACAAGCCTCTCTGTTTAAACCAGTAATGGACAGAACTGGCATAGTCAGTAAGCACAGCTGTTCCCCACTGCTCTGCTTTTTTTGCAAGGTTGTCAGTATCCCCAATTTTCTTACGCCAAAACTGTCATTAGTACTCTATACTGTCTCCAGTGAATGAGCTGCAACCTGCTCCTCTAGCAGAATACAAGATTTAGCAAAGCAAAGTCCAGTGTGCAGAACGATTTGGAGAAAGGAGGGGCAAAGACTTTTACCTCAAAGCTGGAAAGGATCTGAAGGCTTTTGTTTCATCGTGGTTCACGACTGGGTTTGGAAAAGCATGTTTCCCGCTTTTTCCAACAATGAATGGTGATTCCCCATTAACCTGTGTTTCAACTCAGATCTGCCTCATTTGGGCTTTTATACCTGTGACACTAATGGAAGAAAAAGTCTCCTGCAGAACTGTATTTCCTTGGCAGTAACAGAAATTGTTATGGCTACCGAAATTAATTTTTTTAATTATCTGTCCTATCCATAATTTGCAGCAGAACACCTATGGCAGTGGTAAACAGACGTGTGTATCTTACACGTCCCCTTAAGGATTTCTGGCTCGTGCTTCACTCCTGGATCTAGGAAATACAGAATGTTGACATCCTTGATGACTTGGCCTGTGATTTTTTCCCCATGGAAATACATTTGCCTTAAGTCGTCCATATCGGTGGTACGGCTGCTTCCTGGGATAGTTTGGGCCTGATGGATGCGCGTAATTTTCCACGCTCTAACTAAAAGGTGGCACCATTTCTCTCCTTGTATAGTAGTACATGCATGTACCTTGCACCTACTGACCACTGCTACTTGAGACGTGCTACTTATGGGCCTGGTATGAAAACGTCATTACATTTATCAGGGTCATTATGGCTTTGGCTCCGTTTCTTTGATATTTGTCTGGGGGCTACAGATCAACACAGCTTATTTATATATGACTATGCCACTTAACCTTGTACTGCTTTCATCAGAATCATCTGCATGGACCTATCAGCATGGACAGGAACAGAGAGTACGGATAAACACGTTTTACCCAGGAAACCAAGTTATAATGCCTCTTCTTAGCCTTACTTTGTGAAATGGAAGCCCTACATTCAGCCCCTTGAGCTGGCCAAGATCTTTTTGCTTTGGGAGGCAGAGCTAAGACTTCATTAACTATACTGAGATAAAATCTCTGGCTGACCGTCTATTTTATGAAGCTTTGAAACCTACAGCCCTTCAGAAGGGAAAAGATTTTTCTTTCTTCTCCTGCATACGGAAGTTACTATGTCTTCTAGCCTAGGTAGCTCTGCTCAATGAGCTTTACTAATGGAAAAGTCACTGGATTAAACCACTGCCTTGAGATGAACCTGAATGAGCACATCTTGCAAAAGACCAGGTGATGCCCACAGTTAATGTTTTCTACAGTTTAGTGCCATGAGCTGGAAAGACCTCTCTAATTTTCATGAAACCTAACATTTGAAAAACAAAATACTTTCTTCAATATGCCTTTCTTGAGCTCAGGGTTTAGTACAGATCCCTTACAGTATGCATGAGCTTTCTACTCTGAGTGCAGCCCTGTTCTGTTTGTCGTTCATGGGTGATAGTAGGCATTCATTCATGCTGTCTCCAAATTAGTTTTTGTGTAAGCATGGTGTCAAGGAAGTGTCATGGTTGTGTAAGCACGTGTAACCAGATGGCCTAGGTTTGATTTCTAACCTGGGGCTTCACCCATCGTGGAAGAAAATGCCATCTGTCAGTATCTAAAGGATCTTCAGTGACACATAACAGGGAATTCAACCTGGAGCTGAAAGAGGATCGCACACAGCAAAGTCCTAAGAAAAGAACTGGGGCCAGAATCCAGGCACAAAAGAATCTTGCTCAAAGTGCAGAGGTTTCACATATTTATTAGAACAAGCAGTAAACAAAAGTCTCCTAAGTATAAAATCTAAATGTTCTCGAGCCCTCATCCCAGACAGGCGAGTCACAGCATGAAGGGCAGATCCAAGTTCTTCTCGCCAGTGCCGAAGCAGACATAGCCGTACTGCTCGGTCATTGGGACATGGTAGAACATCAGTCCCAGCCGCAGCAGGCTCCGCAGCACCACCACAGTGCCTCCCTTCTCTAGCTGGACAGTCCAGGAGCCTGTGCAAGAAAATGCCATTTGTCAGTATGTCACAAGTGCAGTCCCTGGAAGGGAGAAAGAGGCAGCATTCCTGGAGCAAGCTGTCCCTAAGCTGAGAGGGGGGCTGCAGTGCGTTCTGCCTGACCAGTTAACAGTGCACAAGGCTGCACTGGAGTTTGTGACACCTGAGAAAAGGGAAGTGAGGGAGACCAGAAACCTTGATACCTTTTTATCTTTTGTCAGTTCAGCGTTACAGGCTGCCCTCAATTCCAGATGTCTGTGTCTAGCTTCACAGAGTAGCATATTCCATGGCTATGATAGTAACGCCATATGCGTCACAGGAAGGGACCCCTGGAGCTCCAGACTTGTATACTTGATCCCTAGGAGAGGCTAGAGCTATTCTTGGATGCTTCTGAGCGGGCAGCAGTTACTCTACCAAGCTGCCACCTACTTGGTCTAGCTACTAGCTATAGAGAGCCAAGACTAGCTATAGCAATCCTGCATAGTATGGAATTTATTTTTAAAATAAACTTGTAGCATTAGTAGTGAGAAGAGGAAGAAGACACTTCAGCTCCAGAGAAGACTGGTTTCCCTGATGCAGCAACTGGGAAAGAGGAAGAGAGCACGAAAAGCAGGGTATTTCTTAGCTCAGAGAATTTTGCAGAAAAGGTTAATTCTCTTCAGTCTTTCCTGGCTCCATCATTGAAGAGGATGTGCGTGGTAGGGGCAAAGGGATTAGTTTCCGCATTGATTTTGCTTTGGCTCTGCGGAGGAGGTTCAGAGCCAGTGTGAAAATGCAATTTCTCCTGGATGCAAGGAGCTCTGAGCCACTGAGTGTTTGTTTTGCATCTGACACAACAGCCTGGGAACAACACAGGAGGGGAGGGGGCTGGAGCATCAGCCTGGATTCAATGCCAGAGGGCAAGGAGCTGCCAAAAGAAGAAAATACCAGCTTCAGCACCAAATCAGTAACGCCTAGAGGCTACAATGTAAGGAAGAAGGTTCCTGCTGAATCTTCATCTAAAAGCAAAAGCAGCAGGCCCAAATAAAAAAGTGCAGTTGGAGCTGTCATACTACTACGGGCCTGGAGTCAAGCGGTCAGGCTGTCTGCACCCAAAGTCAAAATCTGCCAATTCCAGAGTAAGCAGAAAGCCCATAATGTGTTGGGACAGTTAGACGGTATTCATTCTTGTAGATAATTTTAGGCTCATCAATTTATGCTGTGACTCATGCTTACTTATGTCATGGTTAGCCTGGGGAAGGGCTTCTGTGATTGCTGTCAGCTGCCAGTCCTCCCCTTCCCACTCACTTCTGACTCTTGGCCAATTTTAGTGGCATCCGACAAAGGGTTGAAGTGTTTTAACACCACAGGTTCCTACAACAGGTCTCCACAGGACACGGCCCAAGGGTCGCCTGCAGCTCCTGAAGCTATTTGTTTATCTGCCAGCAGCTGTGGGGAAGCACAGGCTGTTTGGCTCGCCCGGCAGCAGCTATCTGGGCAATCAGTGCTTGTAGCTTTGGGCTCTTGCACACTCACTTGCGGTACATGTAGTCTCTGAAGCAGTTCATGGCAAACTGCAGTAGTTGAGGGCTCGCTGGGGGGGGGGGGGAGGTTGAGAGGAAACAATATATATGGTGGCTGCAGAATCAGAAAGGAACACCGCAATTCAAAGCCCTGTAAAACCAGGTGTCGTGAGTTCTGCTGCTCACCTGTTACCTCCCTCTTCTCTTTGTATTTCTGTACTTTTCAAAAGTTTCTTGGGCACCACTGTTTCCCCTGTCTCCTTCAGTAGCAAGTTCCACAGGTTGGTTATATCATAATATGCACCGTGTCGTCTTTGATCTGTTACCTTTCAAAGTACCCTCTTCAGTTACGTGCAAACATGGAACTAAATGGACAGCAACACCTGCCTTCCATGGCAGTCACTGAACTTTCTAACAAAGTGACTCTGGCTGCAGGATAGAAGTACAAAAGAGACATTCACATTCTTTTAAGGACTCGGGAGATTTCCATACCGGAGAGCTTACTTCTGACTCACTCAGCTCCATGTTGCCACTAAAGAGAAACAGCTGGAATCTCGGTAAAGCAAAGCGCTACTTCATACAGAGCAGGATCAGTACAGGTGTGTGCCATCTTCCTTGCACTGTGACATTCCTTGCACACGTCCTAGTTAAAGCATGAGCTAGTGTCTTCACACACAGTGGTTTCACAGACAAGGCAACCCCAGTCTCCCATGCAGTCTCTCCAGTGCTACTCATGTGGACACAAACTGAACTGGACCTTGGTCATAGCTGGAGTAAAACCACATATTAATGGTTCAGCCACTGGGATTACAAATTCTAACTGACTGGGTCTCTGACAAAATCTGCATGTTCTTAAGAAACTTCACTACTTGGATAGCATGGAAACCCAGGTGAAGAACGTTTCATGACGAGCCAGATCATCCAGTGGCTGAAGCACTACAGCCATCTGCTGTCAAAGGACAAGCTTTCAAACAGTTTATTGAACTTTGCCTCTAAAAATTTTCACCATTTGCTCGTGGCGGTAGCTAGACTATGCATAGGGGAGTTGAGCAACAAGTGGCAAGCAAATAGGTCTGAATATGTGACAAATAACTTCTTCCATTTCTCCTTTGAACACCGACTCTGCTTTCAGTGCAGGGTTCTTGCAGCTTGCGCTTGCAGAAATGATCTGCAAGCCCTTTATCACGTACTGGTGGTTCTTGCTGCGGCTTTACACATTGGTTTGCAGGGGGGTGACTGTAAACTTTTGAAAGAGTTTCTCTGACAAAAAGCTAATGGAACGAGGAACTCTCATTGTCTTTGATTTAGGACCAGTCCTCTGAGAAGCAAGTCTGTCACGAATAGGACTGTGCCTTGCCTTGCTGGGTGGTGAGAGCCTCTAGGGATTATCTGGTTTGCTAAATGTCTCCCAACATACTGGAAGCATCCAGCAGCCTGGGTACATGTGATAGCTTGTGTGTGTGTGTGTGTGTGTTCATGTACACAGATGAATCCTCTGCCCAAAACTATTTACAAAGAACAAAAAGAAATGCCTGGAGCATGACAAGTGGGAAAGGTGAGAAGGAAAACAGGTATATTAATGCTCTCATGAACTATATCTGGATTCAGACTCCTTTTTGCTGGACAAATTCAGAGAAAAGCTAGAGTAAATACAGTTCAACTTGATTTAATCCCCTTATCTATGCTCTGGGGCAATACAGTACGTGGATCCATAGTGTCACACAGGCTTATCTATCTCTGCAGAGTATTCATCAGCAGTTAACTCTGCTGATCAAAGGAACGTCCCATGTACCTTCACACCTGGCAGAAATGGACAGAAGTAATTGAAGACAGCTCCATTCACTTTTATGCTTGATCTCCGAAGGCTGTGATGTGCAGCTGTTTCATTTCCCCACTGTCTGTCCAAGCTGCAAACTCCCAAAGGGCTCAGATTTGTCATTTCATAAATGTGAGACCTTTGGGGAATATTAAATTGTTACAGCTTTCTAGCTCTTCTCTGATACTTGATTCTGCATCTAATTCTATGCAAATAGGGACAATAAAGTTTTGCTGATGCTGCATAAGTCTTCCTGTGAAATAAGGACCTAAACAAAACAAGCAGGTTACTTCAGGGCAATCCCACCTGGACTGACACAACACTCGTTGAAGACAGGAAAAAAATTACATGAAACTGTCTGAAACTGTAATGTCATTTTCACTCAGATCCTGTTTTCAGCAAGAATTAGTCATAGAGCTGCTCTTTATTCTGCAGAGCCAAAAAAGCAGCAGCCATGCCACCTTCTACCTTTTACTAACCACATCACTGGGGACATATTTCTAACACAGCAATCAAAGGTGATCTATTCAGTATACTTTTCCAGGCTGGACCTTTGCAACAGACAAAATCAATTCAGAAACTGCACTGATACACAGTGCTGGTGTTTGCCTTCTAAGGAGGCAGCACATTAAAGTTGTGAAACCTAACCACTTATTTTGGTCCTTTTAGAGCCCATTATCTCAGTCTGTTTTTTCCCATACCTCACCACGTTAGCAGCATTTGAGGAGATGGTCCAGAAGACAAAATTATTTGAACTCATGAGACACGGAGCAAGTTATTCTCCTTGAAAGCTTCAAGACAATTGTGTTCTCTTCCATAACAGCTCAAATCTCACTATATTAATAAAAAATGCTTTTTCAGGCCCACCTTTCTTGTAGGAGTTTGAAATAATGATGTCATAAACCACTCTAAAAGGACTTTAATCAGAAGCTAATGAACAGCACGAAATAATAGCTTAAAATGAATATGCCTTCTTTCCTCCTTCAAGAAAATGCCTTAGAAATGCATTTCATAATAAAATATAAAAAGAGCTGAGAACTGCAAAAATGAAATGCTGTTTTTATCCTTTTTTTTTTCTTTTATCCTTTTTCTTTTCTTTTAAACCTCCCTGCTATTACAAATGGTTCTTGGAGTAAAATCATTGCATAGGTAGCTGTAGGTCTCTATTACTATAAAAATGCAGGAGTGGGATGCTGGGTTCAAATCCTTTCTAATACTGGCTCAGAATACCCCATGGCAGTCCCCGTACTGTTCATTGCCCCTGTGTCAGACAACATGTCTCTTGCTGGGAGGCTGAGAAACTCAGAGCATCAGTCTGTAAGGTACACCAAGACTCCTAGATAAAAGTTGTCAGGAAAAAAAATTTACGAACTATTATTTGCATTGGAGGGAATACAAATAGAACTAAGAGACAGCAAGTAAAAGCTGGCTTTCCTAGAGTTAAATACTGATTTTTACTTGCATCTACGTGTGAGCTGTAGCCTATGTTATCCCTAAATCAGACAGCAGAGTTAACTTCACTCATCATGCTTGCTAAGGTACAGGGAACCAGAGGTCATTGCTCTCACACCAGAGATTTCTAACAGTAACACCGCTCTGGTAAGATTTCCATTCTTCAAAATACATTTTTTTAAAAGAGCAAATTAATTCTGAAGCTGCACCCAGCAAACCTAAGGAAGCCAAGCACTGTCTGTGTTGAAACTATTGCCTGTTGCTGCTCCAGAAGGGAAGGGAGGGAGCTGCTGTGTGGGAGGAAAGAGCATGGGAAAAGTATCCGCTGGATGAAGATCTGGAGCTTCCTATTCCCTCTTTAGAGCAGGCTGCAGCCTCCACCCCTCCAAACGCAGACAGGAATTCTGAGGAGTTCCTTACATCTTTCCCAAACAGGAAAGTGCTTTGAAGATTCTGATGCTCACCCAGTGTTAAACCACTGCCTTTTTTATGGCACTTCAACAGCTGCCAGGACACCAGAGCTGAATTTCAAAAGTCAGCCTACTTCTCAGCTTCTTCTTCCTTTCCAGTTGCCAATAGAAATCCCTGTCTCATCCCCCATGTCTGTCTCAGCTATGGGCTGAATCTTCTAACTCACAGAGGCAACAGTGTGCGTGAGACATTAGCTTTTAAACAAAAGCCTTTTAAGAAGGTTGTTTGCAGAACTTTCCTGTGGGAACTGGTCCACTTTCAGTATGACCTCTCATAACATTGCTGCTTCGGAGGTGATTCAGCAATGCCTCGTTTCAGTACAAGCTTGAGAAGAAACAGCTTTAAGAGCTAGACAGGCTGATAGAGAGGCTCCATGTCGCAAAAGCTCACAGAGGGTCATAAAAGTGACATTATCAATTCCTCTTCAAAGGAGAAAATGTCTCAAGGGAAAAGCAGCGTCAGCATGGTTGCTCTTACCATTAACGCAATATGCTGCCACATGAGCAGGTTATAACCTACCTTGCTGCAGTTCAGTTCTGAGTGAGGGTGAAGTATGGAGTTATAGCACAAATATTAACACCCACAGAGGGGTAACATAACCGCTTCCCTTTGCAAAAGCAGCCACTGCTTGGCTGCGTGACCCCAGGCACTTAGCTCTGACAAAGCTACACTACACCCATGGGATTTAGCTTCCATTTCCCTCCAACAGAAAATCTAGCACTGCAAAGAGCTTCCTACTTCTAATTTGCTGTCGATAGGAAACAAAGACAAATTGCAAAGCAGAGCAGCTGTAAGGAAATTTTGCTGCACGGACATTTGACGCACAGCCTACCAGCCATAAGGACACACATCCAAACGCTCTTATATGTGGGGCTCAGACTCCTTCATGCCACTTACTGGCTACAAACTAAATCTCTTTCATTTGCTTGACACACCACTTGCACCCCATACGTTAACACTGCTGTCAATATTTCCAATTCCCCATATAACTATTTCATAATAATTAAACAAAAACACAGACTGGTTGCAGGTTCGGTACTATTTTTAAAAGCCTCCAGAGCCAGGAAAGCACAGTTTACAAACAGTCAGATGCTTCCAAGTGGCTCTTGCGTGGTCCTAATGCCTGCCACATCTTTGACACACAAATACAACCATGCCCAAACCTCAAAGTAAAATGGTCTCGCTTCAGAGGGTTTTTCTCTCCATTATCCTCCCCCACTGGGGATGCCTCTGCAGCACAAATGATTAAGACAGCCCTGGGCCTTCCATTTACGCACAAAGTACCTGTTTCCTGCTGACAAGGAAGACCCAGGCATTGCAATGTTGTCCCAGGAGCACAGTATTCAGAAGCCTCCAAGTACTGGCTGAAATGAGGCCGTACTTAGACATCTGACAACAGTGCTGCTTAATCCGGTCAAGCAGGCTCTGCCCCCAAACCCTTATTCCCCTCCTCATCACTCTTCCATCACAGAGACCACAAAAGTGTTTATTTACTGCTCAGTGAACCAGGTCAGGGAACGATCTGGCTGAAAAATAGTTTAGCCAAAAATAAAGTTATTTTTCCAGCTGAAATCTGGCTGCACAGCCAGCAATGCCAACACAAAAGAAGGGACAATACACAGACATAAATGAGCAGCAAAGGATGGGAAAGACTGAAAAAGCTAGCACAGAAGTAACACACATCAAATTACAGCCTCCCTTATAGCCCAGTTAGTTTGCCCTTAAGTCCTAAATCCACCTGATAATTAGAATAGAGCTAGAATCCTTTTAACTTTTGTTGTTGTCCTTGAGAAAAAGATGCAGACTTTGCACAGAAAGCATCCAGAACAAAGATTTGGAACAGGGCTGTGCACTAGAGGAAACAGCAAGACAATATACAATCAAAACTTAGGAGTAGAAAAACTGGTTAAAATCTGTGCTATTTGGATTCTGACAACTGTAATACTGATCATTGTATCTTGGGTCTTCTGTAGTAAATTTACAAATCTCTCAGAGAGGCAAAGCACCCTCCTTCCAAAGCACAAGTTTATGCTGGATCTTGTCACACTCCGTATTTCTTGTTCAGCTGGTCGCTGTGGAATCGTTTTTGGAGCGTGGCATGAGTCACGTAGCATCTACCTGGGGAGCCCCTGCATTAATCCGTCACCTTCGTGGGCTTCTGTGAGCCCATTGGTTGGTAGGAAGAAAAAGAAGGACTCTCGCCCCTCCCTGCTCTGAATGAAAGACGCTTCCTCTAAATCTTGCTACAGGATTTCAGGCTCAATTCAGCTTCTTTGGGGCTTTTGTCACCAAACAAATGTGATGTCTTTGAAAGAAAGATTAACAGTTTGATGAAAGGATGCAATGGACAGCTTTGTTCTAGCCTGCTTCCCCCTAGAGCTTTCAGTCACTGTCACTTTCTTACCCACGGAGAGTATCTGTCTGACTCTCAGAGGAGATTATGGCCACCTTGTAAGATTTTGCCTCTCCTGATAACAAAGCACTGGCCACTTTGAGGAGGTGATAATGATGAACGGGGGCTGGATTAGGGGCAAAGAACCTCACATCGATCTCTGAATTCTGAGAGAACACAAAGCAGTCGATGCTGGGATTCAAAACCCATCGAATGCTTAGAGGACATCCAATTCTCTCTCCTGCAGGAGGGGCAAGGCTACAAGCCCTGTCAGTCCCCCAGTTGTACTTCTTACCTCATCATCAAATTAGCAGGACTAGTTAAAAGGGCTTAGGGTGAGGAACAGATGGCATGGATTATTAACTGTTGATATTCTCATACTAAACTAGATACTAAATTCTGGCCCGAATTACCTGAAGAGCTTACCAGTTTCTGAGAAGACTGTCACACTGAGCGTATCCACACAGCACAGTGCAGTTGTGTTGATATTCAAGCTAATTCTGAACACTAAAGATGGCTAAGCGTCTTCTAATGCCTGGGATATCTTAGCTGTCTCTGCACAGCACAACCTGCACAGCACAACTGCCATACAAATATACCCATAGATGAACTGTCTCATCCTTTTCCCTCTACACACAGCCACGCACCCATTCAGCCTGCAGAATTTCAATCTATATGACATTTGCATACAGTAAAGCAAGACAACGCCCATTACTTCCTTCCTGCAAATGTTCTATGGCCAAAGGGGCAGCAAACAGCAAAGCAAAGCTATAAACAGGGCTGGCACCAATGCCAGCTGCTGCACAGGCAGGAGCTGCCACTCAGAAATAGATCACTCCTAGCAAAAGCTGACCTTGTTGTGACTTCAGTGACATACAGACTGCCCTGGGCTTTCCCCTGCAAGTAATTTTTCATCATTCCCTAGAGAAAGGGCTAGGCCAAGGCTGACCGATGTGGTGATAAAACTACAACTTCTGGTTCTAAGAGGCTTCACCCGCATTTCCCATCAGTTCAGCAAGAAGTTCATCTCCTTTTCATGTCCAATGAACCAGGAGCTGAAATGGAGACAGGGTGGGCCATGATTTCTTTTACTGAGAAGGAAAAAACTCAAATACAATCCCTGGAAAGTTGCTACGGAAGACTCTGCTTCTGTCCTCCTCCTTTCACTGCAGCAGTCAGGAGAGTGAAGGATTCCACCACAGCTCTCGGTTGATGGGCAGCCCTGCTCCAGTATAAACTCATCCAAGGTCTCTGACTAAGCAAGACCCCTGCGGTGATACAGACCTAGGACCCAAAAGCAGTGAATGCACGGCTTTATTACCCATGGACACAGAGCCCAAGGAAAACAGACTCCTTTCCAGAAATCAAAGCAGACCACAGACAGCCAGTCAAAAGCTATAATACCAGCTGGCTCTGGAGTCCTCACGTGGCAACATAGCAGGAGAGGTTCCAGTCTGATCTTGAACTCCTGAGCTGGCAGCACCCCAGCTTGTAAGAGGGACAGCATCTTGTATTGCTCCCAGGCAATGCTCTTGGGTCGCTGCAGGCGTAGCCTTAACAGCCTTTAAAGGCTCCTCAGTCCAAAAACATGAAGAGTGTCTGTTGCGACGGAGGGAAGACGCAGTCACTCAATATGAGTGATCAGCAGACTTCGTTTATTGTCTCTTACAGTCACCTTTTATGCCTTCTTATAATTAGCTCATACATATTACAAAAGTTAAGCTCATTATTGGTTAGTTGCCTAAATACCAAGCCCACCCCTAGTTTCTCTTCTGTAGTTTTCTGTTCCCACCTGCAACATTCTTTTCCCACCAAAATCTTCCTGTTATTGTGTAACAAGGACAGCCAAAGACAGTGTATTTTGCTTTACTTCAGATAAGCTGAGAGCGATGTGCATTTTTGTCCAGCCAGCTGGACTATGCCTATGTGAACTTTTTCAGCTAGCCAGTTATCCACAATTCCCCCGTTTTTATTTTGGGCGACATAGGCTTGGTTGACAATCTTCAATAACAGCGTTTTAACACAAGAAAACTACATATCTAAGCACTACTAAAACTATTACCATAATGATCAAAAAAAAGAATAATAATAATCCCGTTTGCTATGAGATTGTATCTTTGCTGTCAAAAGTTCGAGTTTTTCATGCATGGTCCTCTGTGTGTGGGATTGGAACAGATGTCGAATAGATTCCAGAACAGGGCCCATCGCAAAGTGCTGGCAAAGCAGCGTTCTCGCATCGAGCTCCTCCAGCGTGCTCTACAGCAGGTTTTACCCAACGGCTGGGAACCCAAATAGTGCCTGAATTGGTAGAAATACAGACATAACCACGCCCCACATAAATCACCTCCACAGGACCTACCCATTGTCCTGTTTTTGCATCCTTATACAGTACTTTCATGTGTGGTGGCCTGGGGGGTTCTGAGCCAGCGTGGTGCCTTATTATAGGCGGCTCATTACTGTCCCCAAACACACACAAATGATTAAGCACAAAAAGGGCTTTCACCACCCTTTCTCTTACATCCTGAATCTCTTTGAACTTTTCTATATAGCGTTTTAGCGTCCCGTTAGCCCGCTCTACAATTGCTTGTCCAGTTGGAGAATGAGGGATTGCAGTAACATGTTTAATATTCCACATTTGCATAAAGCGTTTGAGTAGTCTGCTACCATATGCAGGACCGTTATCAGTTTTAATAGTAATAGGCACCCCTAAAACAGCAAAGCAACTAGTTAAATGCCGGCGCACGTCCCGGACCTTTTCCCCGGGCTGTGGTGTGGCCCATAACATATGGCTATAGGTGTCTATAGTAACATGCACATATTTCAATCGACCGAATGCAGGAACATGAGTAACATCCATCTGCCAAACATCATTAGACTGTAGTCCTCGCGGGTTGACCCCGCAACCGAGCCCTAAGCCTGAGTTATGGTGACTACATATAGGGCAAGCCTTCACAATGGCCCGAGCCTCCTCCATAGACAGTTTGTAGGCTCGTGCCAATCCCTTCGCATTTTGATGGAAGATCGAATGGGCTTCTCGGGCTCGACAATGTGGTGCTAATGGGGGTTCAGTAGTGATTGCGACGAGACGATCAGCTCGAGCATTGCCCTCTCCGAGGCCTTCTTCCCACTGGTGGCTTCGGATATGGATCACCGCATACGATTCCGATCTCTGTGCGATTGCAAGCTGCAAGCTCACAAGTAGTTCTGTCAAGCGTTGATTCTTTAATTCACGCACGCTTGCATCTTCAATCCAGCTGACTATGCCGGCAACATAGAGAGAATCTGTGACTACATTCAGTGGGACATCTCTCCATCTAATAAATGTCCAGACCACTGCATAGAGTTCTAGCGTCTGTAGAGAATCCTTTGGCTGCGCTTGTAGAATTTGGTGTTGCCACCCTTGCTCATCTTTCCATGTTATGGCAGCGGTCCTAGAGCGTCGACCCGCATCAGTAAAGGCCGTGAGAGCGTGTGGGATAGGCTGGCTGGATCGCTTCGGCTTAACAATCCAGCCCATGTTCTCCATCCACGACAGGATGGGCGATGGGAGTGGTTTCACTATTATTGCTGCTCCATCGTGGAGTAATGCAGCCTGCAGTTCCTCGGAGTTCTGCAAGTACCACTCCAAGTCGATCTGTCTCATCGGCACCCATATCGTGCCAGGAGGAGTGCCATCCACCTGTAAAATACGACAGCGACCTTTCTTGATCAGCTCCGTCAGCGTCGAGATCTTGTCTTGTATTGTGCGTCGTGGTTGCAGTGGGGGAGCTATCCATTCCAATACGATGGTGGAGTACTCCCCTTTCTCCCCCGTTTTTATTTTTTGCTGTGTTAGAGCACCCATGAGGTACTGAGTGCCACACAAGATAGTCAAATCGATGGGTAACCCTACAACACGCCGATGCGTGGAGCGCGCAGTCACCATTGAAGCTATTTGTTGTAACGTTTGTTCTTGCTGTTCAGTAAGCTGTACTGGGGTTGAAGGATCTGTCCCTCTCAACAGGGGGCGTAGTTGATTTAACAGTTCATTGGGGATGCCCACTACAGGCCGGAGCCATTGCAGATCACCGAGCAGTCGTTGGGCGTCGTGAAGGGTTTGGATATCCAAGTGGAGTGACAACTTTTGAGGCTGAATTGTTGTATCAGTGATGCGCCACCCCAGATACTTCCAGGGGCTTGATTCTTGCACCTTTTCGGGTGCTACTACCAATCCCCTAAGCTTGAGTTGTTCAATTAAAACCTGTTTTTGTCGTAAAGAGAAGGGTGTTGGCTGGGCTAACAAGATGTCATCCATATAATGGTAGATTAAAGTCTTAGCCCAGCGTTGTCGCAAAGGTTGTAGTGTGGCAGCAACATAGAGTTGACACAAGGTGGGCGAATTTCTCATTCCTTGCGGGAGGACCGTCCATTCAAAGCGTTGGTCCGGTCCCTCCCGGTTGATCGCGGGTAAGGTAAAGGCAAATCTGCGCTGATCATCTTCATGTAAAGCAATTGTGAAAAAGCAGTCTTTCAAATCTACAATGAGTAAATGCCACCCTTCCGGTATCATAGCTGGGTTGGGTAATCCAGGTTGTAAGGCCCCCATATCATGCATCTGTTTGTTTACCGCTCGCAGATCATGAAGCAATCGATATTTTCCAGACTTTTTCTTGATAACAAAGATGGGGGTATTCCAGGGGCTCGTTGACAGACGCAAATGACCTTGTTGATACTGCTCTTTAACCAGTTCATGCGCCTGTTCTAGACTTTCCCTTTTTAACGGCCACTGCTCTATCCACACTGGTTCCTCTGTCTTCCATCGGAGTGGGATCGGGAAAGTCCAAGCAATGGCCGCCCCTAGAAAGGGAGGTCTGAAGTGAGGACCATCCCCATTTGGGCCAAGATATCGCGGCCAATCAAAGCATGCACCCCCTCAGGCAATGGAATAATTGAGACACAACAGTTTATAACTTTGTCAGCTATAGTCCATCGCAGAAGGGGGGATTTGCGAGCGAGGGTCAATCCCCCCACTCCTGCAACTGTAGCATTGGTCGTACAGGTTGGCCAATGCGCCGGCCATTTGTGTGCACTGATTATAGAGACATCAGCGCCAGTATCCAACAGCGCAGTAATCGAGAGAGTCTGGTCTCCATACTGCACTGTGACCGATCGCCGTGGTCGTTGTTGCAAGCCAATAGTCAATAAAGCCATTTGCCCTGTAGACCCAAAGTTACCTTGTCCTCGAGGTTGTTCTTGCAGTGGTTGGAGGGTGCCTGCAAGATGCGGTAGTGGAATCAGCTGGGCTATCTTGGTCCCTTTAGGTATAAAGAGTGGGGGAAATAGCGTCTGAGCCATAATATGAATTTCTCCGTGAAAGTCCTTATCAATCAGTCCCACCAAAACATTGAGTCCCAACATGGTGGCTGATGAACGCCCGATGAGTAATGCTCCAACAGCTTGTCCGCGTATACAAACTGGGCCTTGTATGCCAGTAGCAAGTTTTGTAGGCTTTGAGTCCAAGAGGGTACAATCTACTGTTGTTGCCAGGTCCAAGCCGAGGCTTCCGCTGGTTGCAGGTCGGAGAGGAAAGGATTTTGTGCTGCTGGGCAGGCAGCCGCTTTTTGTGTCAGCGCGGGGCGGCTCTTCCCGCTGGGTTGCCCGTTTCCCGATCGACGACAAGCAGCTTCATTGTGAGTGTCCGAGCGGCAGTTTCGGCACCATACGGAGTTGGCATTGCAGTCCCGTCTCACGTGTCCGGTGGCACCGCAACGGAAGCACCGTAGACGAGATGGGCCGCGGTCATTTGATCGCCCAGCAAAGGCTTGCAAAGGAGCAAGGGCTGCTAAGACCTGACTCTGGGTAGACTGCGCCTGCTCTTTTAAAGCACTCCCTAGTTCTTTTATTGCCTCGACTAACATAGCCTGGGGCCCGACTGGCACTTGTGCCATTCTTTCCAAAGCTTCTTCTATGGTCCATGTCCCTGGTAGCATAGCTAGGATGTTACGTGTGGCTGGGTTACAATTCTGTATGGCACACTGCTTTAAAATGGAGCCTTTGAGATAGTCTTGCACCCCAGCCGCCTGTATGGCGTTTGCTACCCGATCAATAAATAACCCAAATGGCTCCTCTCTTCCCTGTTTGATTCCCATATAGGAAGGGATTCCCCCGGGCTCCTTTATACGGTCAAGCGCTAGTCTAGCTAGCCTCATCGCTTCCTTTGCCTTATCCGGTCCCATCAGTGCCTGCGCTTCGGTTCTAAAATAGGGTCCTAAACCCATCAGCTCCTGTAAAGTAACCCCATGCAGTGGGTCCCCTGGCTGTCTAACCACTGCTACCGATTCCTGACAAGCAGCCTGCCAATGAGCGTTAAACAGAAGCTGCTGATGTTGGCTCAAGATTAACTTCATTATACTGCGTATGTCACTCGGGAGTAAGATATTAGTTCCCCAAAGATAATCTAACATTTGCCTGGTGGGTTCCCCTTTTAAACCTGACTCACTCACCGTAGCCCGTAGCTGAGTTAATAATTTCCAATCTAGGTTAGTGAGAGAAACCGTGATATTCCCCTGCGCATCTGGCTGTGAATACGTGACCGGGAAAGCCTCATGCACGATTCCCGCGGCAAAATCGCGTTCACCCTCAAGCATAGCACTGTCTGCTATCTGCTTCCAGACCTTTTGCCTATTTTGGGCAACCTGAAGGCATTCTGCAGAAGGATTCGTACATTCCCTACTCTCTACGGGGTTTTTACGGTCTAGCTCCTCGCTTACGTCATCATTCCCCGACGGGGGCGGGGCTGAGGGATTCAACGAGGGCGGCGACGGGAAGGGCGACTGGTCCCAGCTTGCCGCAGCCCCCTGCTGAACCGTCAGCGTACGCACCGAGGGAGGCAGCGGGCAATCGGGGGGGGAAGCCGATTCCCCCTGCCGTGCGGCTACTGCAGTCCCGCTTGCAACTCCCAGCCGCCCAGAGGCAGCAGCAGCCGCTCTCTGTTCGGCTCGATGTTGCAAAAGGGCATTAGTGACAGCCTGCCACGGTTTCATCAGTTTTTTGGCAGTTTTATTGTCGGCTATTACTTCGGCAAACAGCGTGTCCCCATAATTACGCCACTCTGCATGCTCGAAAACCGTATCTGGATTCCCAAAATGACCCCTCGCTACCCCATAAGCTAATAACCCTGGTAATTCCTTTTTACAATCTATGCCCCGAATGCTCCGCTTTTCTAAAAAGCCTTTGAGCAAATCATACGTCGCTTGTCTCTCCATGCCGTGGTCAGCGCTGTTGCAGCCTTTGCGAGACTTCGGCGACGCGTGGCCGGCGGGACCCTCTGTAGGTGCTCCCGGGCGCGGGGACTGTGCCCTTCCGCCTCCTGCGCTGCGTTCAGGACCGGTACCCGAATCTCCGTCGAACCGTGGCTCGCAGGTTCAGCCCTCTCTAGGGTCCCTGTTCGGGCGCCATTTGTCGCGACGGAGGGAAGACGCAGTCGCTCAATATGAGTGATCAGCAGACTTCGTTTATTGTCTCTTACAGTCACCTTTTATGCCTTCTTATAATTAGCTCATACATATTACAAAAGTTAAGCTCATTATTGGTTAGTTGCCTAAATACCAAGCCCGCCCCTAGTTTCTCTTCTGTAGTTTTCTGTTCCCACCTGCAACATTCTTTTCCCACCAAAATCTTCCTGTTATTGTGTAACAAGGACAGCCAAAGACAGTGTATTTTGCTTTACTTCAGATAAGCTGAGAGCGATGTGCATTTTTGTCCAGCCAGCTGGACTATGTCTATGTGAACTTTTTCAGCTAGCCAGTTATCCACAAGTGTCTCTACTTTTGAAGGATGTAGGAGACATGCTTACATATTTGTGTACATCCATTGCATGCCTGTAATCACTAAGGGTGCGAAGAAAGCTATTGAAAAGCCCCAGGACCATTCCAGAAATTGCCTAAGCTTGGAAGGGACAGAGTAGCTTCTCCATACCTACAGTTCAGAAGGTCAATATACCACACACAGCCTGGAAACTCAGGCCATACCTTCTCCTCAATTTGATGCTGCTCTCGGTGCTTTTCTTTCTCGTTTTGCTGTTCTATAGTTTCCTTTTCTGTGCTCAGCACTGACAACGCCTGGACCACAGTGCGCCCTGCTGGAAAGCAGCAGCTACGGCCAGCCTGGAACTATTTCTAGGGATGGATGACTTCAGTTTTAACAGAGAACTTCAGGTACCAATGCTTTAAGTAATAGCCCGCTGAGCTAACTGGTTCGATTTTTACATCCAAAAGCCGACTGTTCTGATGCACGCTAATCTGTTTTACTCCTTCTGTACTACTGTGTTATGAAGTTTGTCAAAAACACTTCTATAAATGTCAGGTAACTCCATGGGATGCTGTAGCTCAGTTTCACACATTTACCAGACATACAGATCACCTCTCCTAACCAGGAATGAGGATAGCTGTGAGCCACACTAGGAGTTTTGTTCTATGTTTTGGCTACCTCTTTTTATCCTTGCTAATATGAAGCACTACCCTCTCATTCATTATGGGTCTTTTAGTTTGAATTTCAGCCAGACAGCTTGAAAAGCCTTGTCCCCGTGTGGCTCTTGGCAGGCTAAGAAGTAAAGTGCTTTTGCTCTCAGTTTTCACAGAGCTGGGGAGGTGCTGCTTATTGTTAAGCAATGAAAGGGGAGGGCTCAGGTCACATCTGTGAAATGTTAGCGGAGAAGGGAGGCTGGGTGAAAGTAGGTGGCCAGCACAGCATAGCACTGCTGGATTTTGCAAGGCCACTGGGGAGATAGCCATTTGTCTTAGAGCCCTGATAACGGGCAGGCTTGCTCTCTGCTAGCTAGCTGGGGGTTGTAAATACCTCTGCAGACACAGACTCTTCAAGTGGCTGGAGACTAGGCTGATAGAGGATTAATCGCCTGGAGGGTGGGTCGAAAGGGAGTTAATTAGCTGTGTTAATGCATGGAGATAAAGCAGGTTCGTGCCTCCTGGCCGCCTTACTTCCAGCACCTGGACTTTTGGGGCAACCAAGATGGAGCTACCAAAATGGGCCTTGAGAGTGGCCAAAGGAAATTATCTCCCACTTAGAAACGCAGCCTCTCTATCTTCAAGGGCCCATTAAGCACCAGCTGTTGCTAAACCGGTAAAAAGCGTGCCAATGAAGCTCAGAGAACAGGAGGTTATGAGTGTTCTAACCCAGGCTACTGTTCAGCAAGTTTGCAGAAAGGCTAGTGCCCAAAGTATTCAGCCAAGGAAACAGCCACAAATCCCATTGTCTGCAATGCTGTGTAAGGAATGCCTCAAAATCACTGCACTTTCAGGTGAAGAAACGGAGCTACAGACTGAGTGGCTGTCACTTCTTCCGCAGTCAAAATGGTAAACGATCTTCTCTCTAGGCACTTCTCTGGCTGAATCATGAAACAGCAACTAGACAAGACCCACTATGATCCACCCTGCCACTGTATACCCGTTTAGAATGACGCTACGAAATCCCAGCATAACAGAGCCAGAGCAATTACATCTGAGAGGTCTCAGCTCCCCAGTCTACCCTACACAATGCATGGCAATGTCAGGAATCTCCTCAGTCCTCTTTTGAGCCTTCGTGTGTCATAGCTCAGAGTGTAAAGCCAGCTGTACTGAGAGTCCTGTGCTTAGAGTCGCTGTCTCAGGAGCACATTGCCACCTTTGCGTTAATGTCACTGACAATGAAGAAGCCCAAACTAAAAATCACCCTCTATGGCTGTCATCAAGTTTACAGCCAGGCATATCAGGAAATCACCTGTTCTGTACTCCTACATTAAACTTAACTCAGTTACTCATGTCTGGGACTAGCAACTTAGATTTGCCTTTGGCTAAAACACAATTCCCAGGAAGACATCCGGAATGATGCTAAGATACCAAGAGACACGAATTCCTCCATTATCCTTGTTAGCCGGTAGTAATTTTACTGTTAAAATTTGTACCTAGTTTCTCATTTTCATTTTTCTGGCTATAATATTCAGCTGCTGATTCCTGTTACGCCTGTCTCTGCTATACTAAATAGATCTTCAATAATCAATACTTAAACTCCATGGAGTATTTACACAGTGTAATACAGTCATTCTCATGTTCTTTCCTGCAAGATAAACAGATTGAACTGTTTATGTCTCTCACCAGCCCTTGAATCCTTTTGTGGCTCTTTTCTGTAACTCTCCAGTTTTGCCATGTGCAGTAATCCAGTCCTGATTCCACTAACAGCATGCGCAGAAAAAAAATCACCTCCCTGTTCCTATTTGCTACACCCTTGTTTATAAATCTACAGATCAAATTAGCCTTTTAAGTTTCAGGATCAGACTGGGAGCTGATGTTCAGTGGGTTGTGCCTGGATTTCCTTTCAGAGCCACAGCTTCCAGAATACAACTCACAGTCTGGCTTCCAGTCCCTGCTCTTAGGTCTGTGACTTTGCAAGTAGCTACATCAAAATGTACTTTCTTTAAGCAAGCCCAGTTTACCAGATCTCTGTAGCTGTCCTGCCCTTGTCATTATTTGCCTCTCCACCAATTCTTTACTCCTAGATCATTTATAAATAAGTTGAAGAATACCAGTACTGGCACTAGTCCCAGCTGAATCCCCTTCTGACCCTCTCCAGAAATATGCCCATTCAGTGATTTCTAAATCACAACTACTAATTAAGATAAGTTTAGGAGAATATTTCTGCAATGCTGGGATTTATTAAAGGTTAACATCGTAAGTATGCCACAAGTCTCCTGAGATAATGATTTCAGCAGCAACTTACCTGGCTCAGCCATTTTCATTTTTTGACACACAGTAAAGGTTGTCTAACTACCCTCCCATAGCAAACAGTCTGAAAACTGTCTGAAAGAGTATTTTATTGTCTTCATTTCATGTGAGTCCTTATTCTTCCCCAAAACAAACCAGAAAAAAAAATTGAGCATTTCTGCTCTTCCACATTTCTTATCAGCCTTTTTACCTTCACCATTTAGTGACAGTTTCCAGTACCATTACTATGCTTTCTTCTCCTATCAATATAGTTGAAAAAGTCCTCCTTATAGTTGTCAGGGACTACTGCAGGTTATCCTGGCTTCCTTGTCATTTTCTACTCAATATAAATTCCAAATTATATCAATCATTAATTGTTCCCAACTTTCTGTATTTCTTTTATATTGCTTTTTAAATTCTAATTCCTACCCTTATTCCACCAGTGAACTGTGGTAGGCTTTCAGCCAGAAGCAGCTCTTTATTGACTGGGAGTCATGACTTGTGAATAAAGTCTTCTTTTATAAATCCTGTTTCCACTCATAACTTTTCCTATCCACATTTTTCTTTTCCTTTGCCTCCAACATACCTCCCCTCCCACATCAGTTTTTAACTGCATCAGTTTTTTAACCTGTTGGTGTCCCTTATCTCCATATCAAAGTGATCTGAGTCAGCAATCTGTAACAAAACTCAGAGTCAATTTATTGCTTTTCTGAACTGTACTTTGAAAGCACCAAAGACCTGAATTCTGCATCCCCTGTTTTACTTCCTCCCAAGCTTTCCAGTCTATGCTAGTACCTTAGGCTTTCTCCCATCCCCTTTCATTTGTCCTTGCAGAATGTAGCATAGCCTGATCTGATACTATGGTGACAGTAAAATCATCCTTCCCCCTCCATTTTCACTTTTCCCATCATGTCAATGCTTGACAGGTGACCATTATTTCATACCTATGCAACATTAGGTCATCAAGTGAAAATGCTGTAGGCATGCTAGGAATTTCTGCTATTTTTTCACCATTCCATTACCTACAAGCACATGTAAAACTGCCACAACTCTAGATCCTGACATGCTACCACCCAGGGTGCCAAACTCCACGCAACAGAAAGGACCACACTGGCAATCTGCCAGCAGCTGAAAGGCTATATCTAATTGTGCATAAAGTTGAGCAGATTGTCTGCTTAGACTAGAGCAAACAAGCTTATCTTTAATGCAGACATATGGCCAGCAAAACCTACAGATCCCAGCATGCAACATTATGGCCAGCTGGCCACTTGGATCAGAAAGAAGCATTACATGATCTGATACTGTGGTGACAGAAGATCAGTATCACAACCCCTCCATGTTCAAAAATCATGAGTCAGGCCACTCAAATTCATGAGTTTGGCTCAGAGAGCTGGCGACTTTAGAGGGGATAAGCCAATTGAATTTGCTTTTGAGACAGGGTTTGCATTCTCCCACTTTTCTCTACAATCATTTACAAAAATGTATTTTTAAAGTAAAATCTAATTTACACAGTCACTTGTCTCTGGGAGCTGAGACACCAAGAAAAACCAGACAGACTCACAGTATGATTAGGGGAGGAGCAGCAACATAGTCTGAACTCTTGAAGTGCACAAATAACCCAATAGACAGACACACGGACAGAATCTGGAACCTGCAATCACCACAGATATCACTGATAAAGATGAGGGTGGCAGACAGTTTTGTTACAAAACTCCAGGTTCCTCAATCTTGCACTAAACTCTCTGCTTTTACCGTTGTTTCCTTTATTCAATCTGGTTTAACTTCCTTTCTTCCCACCCCTCAGCTGTCATATAAAATGTTCTCTCTGCCTCCAATTTTCCATTCTGTAAGACACCTCTGCTCTCCTATTATGACACCCCATACATTTGATGACAGTTACACCCTTGACAGCCACCACAGATGTTCAGTTTCCAATTAATAAAGAAAACTATTCCAAAAGAGTTGTTACTTTTAGACAGGTTAAAATCAGCCCTTAATCTCTCAGTCCTGTTCTTTAGGTCTTTTAAGGGAGAATCCTAATGCACGCTGGGAGCATCACTCACATGTTACTCAACCCGGTCAATTTTTTGTGTATTTATTGAGGGCAGAGATGATTTTGGCTTCGGTCACAATTCTAGAGTCAATAGATTTGGGAATTCCTACTTCTGCTCTGACAATAACTGTTCAAGAGTGGATCTAGCCAAGAAAGACAAGAAAAGCTTCGGGTCAAAATGAGGGGATTGGCCAGAGCTATGAACAACATGTCAGGAAATAGAAAGAGCACTGTCTGCGCTGGGTCAGGACCAACATGAACTGGCAGAATTGAAAGAGGGTAATTCAAGACCCAGAGTTTGAGTACCTTGCAACCTGGAGTGAGGGACATTGGCAGAGCCGTGCAGATAAAGTCAGCAGAAAGCCTGTGTCTACCTCCTGTTCTTTTTTTTCCCCCTACATTTTCACAAGCAACCAGTACTTCAGGCAACCTGAATGCTTGTTAAAGGGGGGTGGATTGATCTTTCTTTAATGTCAGAGCTCCTATCTGCATGTGATAGAGTGCAATTAGAAAGGCTACATGCCTTGCTGATCCTGTAACCAGTTCCTGCCTTACTTCCTTCACCTGACAAGCTCATTCCATCAGTCCTCAGGTTCAGTCCAAAAAGGAGCAGAACAGAGCAGCCAGAGCTGCACAGGCACCATGATGAATCTTCTTTTCTTCCATTAAGAAGCACTCAGTTGCACTTGAGCTCAGGTAGTCTTTGAGAATTAACTTTTTTGAGGAGACAGAGATCTGCACTAACAGCAACAACCTCCCAGGAACGGGGCAAAGGTTCACACTTACTCAGACCGCAGGTTGCGACAGGAAGACAAACACAACAGTGGCACAGCTGAGCCTCACTTTCTATCTGCCACTGTGTAAAATTTGACTACAAGTCAAATTTGATTTAAAGACTTCAATAAAACCGCCATCTTCATGTCTAACACACAGCATGACCTGCCAGTTGCCTGGTCCCTTGAACTAGATGTGAAACACTGCAGAATTGTATCTGTAATCTTTCAAAGGTGCCATTCTTCATCACAGCTGAAGGGGGCTAAAACCAGCTCTGTGGTGCAAATTAGTCTCCAGGATCTTAGCCCTTGGTGCCTGTTTTCTAGTGGAAACATAGAAAGCACCCCAGATTTATCGCCTGTTGCAGTGGCTCTATGGTTTCAGGCCTCACAAAATTAAAAAGTCTCCCTACCACAAACCCTAGGAAAAAAAGGGTGGGCAGGGAATGCAAACAGTAGCAATGCCTGAACTACCATCAAAACTGCAGCTAAAATTTTCTTAGGAGGTATCTAGGACCTAATCTCCCTTGCAATACTCCTTTTTGAGTCAAAAGGGCCAGCTCAATGGGCCAGCATACATAAAAATGTGCAGTCCCTCCAGACTACACCTTTGTAAAACGACTGCAGCAAGGACACTCCCAGTAAGTTGAACAATGGTTTACATTTTAGCACTGTTTATGCTCTGAACAGTCAGAAATGTTCAGAATTCAGGCAGGAGCTCACTAGGTTCCTTCTCAGTCATAGGAAAGATTGGACAAGATATATATATATCTTGTCTAATCACACACACATAAAGTCTGAAAGTCAGAGCACTGGTAATTCACTGTCCTTCCAGCCAAATCCATCAGGCACAGGTCACCTACTATCCTATCCTGCTACTCCAGGATAGGAATAAAATAGCAAACTTAAGTTCTGACTATGACCCAAGAACCTTTCTTTCTGTTCTTTCTAGACAGCAGGCCATGAAAACACTTGGCCCAATCCAAAAAAACGCAACAAATCAGCAAAAGGTAGTTAGAAGCAAATAAAAATCATGCCCATCTCTTTAGAGAAATATCCTGTCAGAGGAAGAAGCTTTAAATATACTTAACAGTTGTCCAGCAGAACAATAGAGATGTGAACTGAAAATATTCCAGTAGGCACATCTTCCTTTCTGCTTCCAGTGTAATCCCACTAGAATACAGATTATTCCACACTGCAGCATCTAACACAGTTTATCAAAGGAACATTTGAATTCAGCCTCTCAGAGATACCAGCTTAGTGTTAATGAGAGCCCATTTAGATAAAGAGCAGCAATACTGGGTGAGACAAGAGGTCTCTTCAATACTTCAAACCACATAAATTCCCTCTATCACTGGTGGAGTTATCTCTCCCCATAGGGACACCAGCTGTCACAGGCTTTACAGAAGTCAAGAGACAATATGCCACTCAGGCAGAGGGGTTATTAACTGCTGATGTGGTCAGATCTGTTGTGAGGATGTAACAGCTCTGGTACACTTACATCTACCACTGTAAGCATTTAGATTTGCTTAAGAAGGGAATTAAGTACAATATTTAGTAAAGGATACAATTCCTTTACAGATTTGCAGAAGCTCCTCACAAGCATACCAAAGTCCATAGTAACCTGCATCCTGTCACCTCAGCATTTCCCAGACTACTCAAGACTGCCTTCCCTTTCATTGCATCTGTTGATTCTTCTACCTTTACCTTGTGGGATATCATGCTCCAGAGAGTCTAGAAAGTCAGTGGATGGGTCGAGGTCAGCCTTTTCCAGCAGGGTTTTATTCTTCAGGTTAACAGGCTCAGTGAAATGGAAATAGGAACTTAACTTTTTTGCCTCCATCAAAGAAAGACCTGCAAACAGCCATTGACGACCATTAATAGAGTGAGCTAGGCTAACGTTCGTCACACCATAGAGTATCATATCATTTCTCTAATGCCCACAACATAGGAAAAAATCACAATCTTTCTTCAGTGGACTCCACAGAAGACCAAAGACTTGCCGGAAATGGGTGGCATCAGTCATCAATGATGTGCATTGCACGCCATGCTAAGTGCAGTCCTAGCTGAGCAATGGGCACTGAGTTGAGACCAACCCTCTGTGCCCATTTGGTTACACCCTATATCTAGAGAACTCACTGCAGCTATAAGTGCTAACCGCTGACATAAACTATGCGCAGCAATGGCGGGTCCCACCTTCCCGGTGGCGCCGGCGGGCGCAGGCGGCCGGTGTGCCGGGGCTGAGGGCCCGGGCGGGCCGGGAACCACGCGGGGCCGGTGTACCTCAGTGCCTGGCGTGAGGCGGCAGCCGTTCCCACGCGGTGCGGGGCTGAGGGGAGCGGGGTGGCCGCGGCCCGGAGGCCGTGCGCAGGCCTGGGGCACTGCGGGCTTCCTGGGCAGGCAGGGCAGGCTGTGCCGGGCCTGTGGGGAGCCAGCCCCGGCCCTGAGGGGCAGCAGCCCGCTCGGGATGCGGTTAGGGGTGGCTGCCCTGCCTAGGTCAATGGCCTCCATTTCAAGAGGCCCAAATCCAAATGTACGTCCAAAAGCAGGAGGGCATACAATTACACCAGAAAGGATACCACAAAGGGCTCCACCTTCCTCATTTGTTACATGAACGGCAGCAAAAAAAAAAAAAAATTAAAAAATCCAAACCTCTGAATCTCACTACTTGCGGTGTCTTTTTTTACAGTTCTTACCTAGCTCGTGTACTTCTATAATCAAGTGGCTTGTTTATAAACAGCAGCACTCTGTGCTTTCACTCTTTGTGATTGTCACTCTTTGTGAGCTCATTTTGCTGAATCCCATACAGACAGCCATGAAACAGTCCCTGCCCCTGCAATCTGACTTAATACAAAATGCAATAAATAATGAGATTGTGTGGCTGTTTAAACAAACAGAATTTGTTTGACATCTTCAGGAAGTTGAAGCTTTTATATGTGTGCATTATATAAATAAATATATGTGTATGCACTTACATTTAAATCCATTGTCACATCATAAATTCTTGGGTTTCTTTTTCATATGTTTCCTGTTCATTTCTAAGGAAAACAGTGATCCTGGAACTGCTGCCTGTAACAATCGTCACCTGCTGATCTGTCACGTGAAATCTTTAATGAGCTGTGCAGCACACAATCTGACCCATTAGTTTTATGTACGCCACACAAAAAGTGACTCAGATTCCTGAAGATTAACCACCTCTCCTAGACACGAATCAGGCAGAACATGTAGGAGTGACTGCAAACTTTTTGTCCATGCTGTCACCTACCACTGTGCCATAGTCTGATTTTCTCTATGGGAATTGGCATTTTCAGGCTTTGTGAGCTCATTTAATCACTGATGTCTCTAGAATCACATGTTAATATGCTATGGCTATCTGGCTAGTAAACAGAACTGCAAACCAGTCAGAGTCAACCTGAGATCTTAAGTGATTTTCTGCCACTGTCAACCACAGCTGGATTCAAACCAGCTGCTAACAGCTGAGAGGCTCTTTAGCCTGTTATGGATCTTCTAAGCCACCCAGTGTCTAGTTTTTGCCAGTCCTGATTGAAGATTATCAAAAAGGAAATCTATAGCTTAAGGAAATTCTTCCTGGTTCAGTGAAGTCTGGTGGGTAACTGTACTCTGCTTTGCTTTGTCTTGACCCCAATTACTAAACACTGATAAGGATCAGGAAGTAAGTGGTTGCATTATTTAACAAATGAAAGGTCAAAAGTGCTGCTATTCACTAAGGTCAAAGGTTACCATCACTGTTATTAAACAGTTTGAAAGCAGTTTCTCCCATCCGTTGCCATCCCAGGCTGGAGCAGCACTCGGGCAGCCAGGAGGGGAGAGAGGCACCAGGCATCATTCAGCCGGCTGCTGGCTAGGCAGCTTTGCGTGGACACCTGCTTCAGGGAGGGAAGGTGCCATGCTCCAGCAATGCCCAGCAGCTCCAGTCAGAGGACTGAGCTCTCCTGCCTTTGCACAGAACATGTGTGTACCTGTGTGCCAAACAGCTTTAGCTCCTCCCAGCTCCACTCATTTAGAGCTGGCATCATTTTGGGTGAGAAATCAAACTCAGGTTCCCTTCCGCTCATCTTGAGCAAGGTACTGAAGCTCACAGAACTGTTTACAGCATCAGAGTTAAAAATCCTGAAGTACCTGTAAGTTAATGCTGAGTGCACAGTGACTCCTGTATGCTTGCACAGCTTTATAAAACATTTGAAAAAACTTTCAGTGATTTAGGAGGAAGCTAGCTCACCTTCCTTTGCATTCTGTAGTATACCTGATCTCAAGAGAAAGAAAAATAGTTATTAATCCATGTCAGCATTTCTGCTGGTACAGATTAAGAAGGCTACCCTCAAAATACTCTTGCAGGACAAACTGTTTCACTGTCCTGGGCACCCATTAGACTGACACTGCTCACGAGTTATACTGCTATCCATCATCCAGGTCACTTCAGTGTGGTGGGGACAGGCTGCAGTTGGTTCTGATGCACCAAGAAATAGATTGGGGTTATTCCTCCCAGGTGTGTTGAATATAAGGTCTGGTTTTCCTTCCAGTTAACTCAAAAGTTTGGACTGTCTGGCTTCAGAAACAGTGTGGTTTTGAATCATTTTCCTGCGTGTAAGTCATTACTGTGTAAGGATAGTAAAAGATAGGAAACCAGAAAGAAAAGTACAGTTTTTCTCAATAAGAAAGGCATGATAGGTGGCTGCTTGACAGAAGGGGAGGAGATTGTGGGTGACGAACAGTTGGACAAACTTCAAGAGCTGCAAAATGAAGCCTTGAGCTGTGCTGAGCATGAAGTAAGGAACTGCAGCCAAGTAACAGTTTAACAGGAACGGAAGGGACCAGGGGTGTCCCTACCTGGTATAATATAGACGCTTTCCTCTTGTTTGGAGATCATACTGAATACAGCAAAACTCTGGGAATACTTTGACTACAAGCTGCCCAAAGAATGTGGGTCTTTTGGCCTGTCTGGGACCAGTGCCATTGTCTCCATTACTGAGACCGGAGCTAGCTGTGTGCAGTCACTGGGAGACTCGGAAAGGAAGGGGTGAAGGTACAACGTGTGCTGTGGGCTGGGTTCCTCCACATCTGGAATCGAATCCCTGCAGTAGCAATCTCAGTAAGAAGGCAGCAAGGAATCAGGCTAGTAGGTCAGGATGGGAACAGCTGTGCTGAGATAAAAGAGGAATCTGTGGGATGATTGTGACAAGTCTTCCCTGGAGATTCTCTTTGGCGTAATCCGGGGCAGACATTATGTGTTATACTGCCCTACTCAGGAAGAAGGCACAAGAGCCAAAGCGCTTTGTCATTTTGTGACATGAAGTTTTCTATGTCTTTAAGGTTCATTTCGTATTTTTCATCACTCCCCTAATAGCCTCTGTCTTCCTGACTGCTCTTGGCACAGGGGACAGGTAAAGAGTTTACTGGGGTAAGAAGTACTAATGTGCTGATTATATCATCTTGCCCAGGCATCACATGAGCAGCTGTGATTCTTCTAGCTGGCAGCTGAACACACACGTCTGTCTTTGTGTTTTTCAGGTACCCAGAGGGGTGAGATGCAGCCCTCTGACCTTGCAGCCACCATACTGCCAGTCAAACTGCCAGCAGTCTGAGTAGGAGGATGCTGTTGAGGAACCCTGGGAAAGACAAAACAGGACGGTGAGAAACTGCTACGTAAGTGTAGTCCTGGCTGTGATTAGGCTTCAGCAGGATTTAATGCATTGGTATAGGTATTAGCCGCATTTCAGGCTGCCCATCATCCTAGTGTCTCAGCACTAGCAGTTAATATATACACAAATATATACTCCAATATAATAAAGGGGTTTTTAGACATCCTAAGCAAGGACAGGCACTGCATGAAATACTGCCAAATTGTTTTAGTGATTCCCTGGAAGCAGCTTGCTGACAATGATCCCTCGTCATTGCAAGTTCAGTTTTTATGACTGACGCTCATCTTGTCTCTACAAGCTGCAGTTGCTACAGCAAAGTGGTGGAAGAGCATGTCTTATAGTGGCAGGGACCTGAACGATTTAGGTTTTTCAGAGCCATGACCAAGATTACATATGACAGAGAGGAATGAATCGGCAGCCATCAGTAAGCACAGTCTTGGTATAACAAGGTTTAGTCAACTTGTCCTTGAAGAAAGCCCAACAAGTTTGCAGCTTGCAGATGGCTCCAGGCAGAACCTCTGTAAACCATTTAAGCACAGGGGCAACAAAGACCTGGGTGATGCGTGAGAAAAGCATGCGGCAAGCTGATGATGGGATAAGTGTTTCTGGCCTACTGCCTGAGAGCCCAGAGCAGAAGTAAGGAAGCGAATCCAGGGGAGCTCTGGGATCAGAGTAATCAACAAGGCAGATCTCATTAATTAAAGATGACGTTTTCAGAAAACATGCTCCTTCTAGTTAGCTTTGCTTTTATCTAGGCAGAGGTTATTCCCGTTGGAGATATCTGCATCCCTCCCTTTGCCAGATAGTCAGAGACCACTGGCCTTTTTTCATGTCACTTTCTATAGTGATTGCCATTTTTTTTTTTTCCTCCTCAGGAAAATAGTTCCCAGTCTGAAATTTCTGCTCAGTCTCAGGCACCTGCTTAGAACTATTAATCTTTAAAAATGTGCAGGAGCCAGACACCAGCTGAGGTGGGGTGGGTGGCTTCAGATGACTGTCTGCACCCTCCAAGCATCAAACACGCAGAGACCTCTCTGCTGTGTTTGCATCCCTGTCTCTGAGGCACTGACTTTTGTCAGCGGAGCTCAGTCATCTCCTCAGCAAGCCTTTTGCCTTTGTGTGGATTCACTCCTCCAATCTGCTGCTGAATTGCTTTGTTTGAACAACCCAGCTGCATCATGCTGATACTTTCATGTGGTTTCTTTTCCCAGTAATGGAGTGGAACCAGGTAAATTATATCTGAAAAGGGGAGGAAAAGAGGGCTCCCTGCACAGCATCTGCTGCAGAGTCTGTCCCTCCACATGCACTGTATGGCCCTCACCCTGCCAGCCTTGGAGTTGCTTAGCGCTAATAAAGGAGGGGTTTCCTCCTTTTTACCGCAAGACTGAAAAATATGTTCTGTCTAGTTCTGGAGAAAATGTTACTCCTCTGAAATTTCCAGCCTTTCTTTGCTGCCTGTACTCAGTTCTGGGCAGAGATTGAGGAAATCTGAGATGACCCAGGAGAGAGAACAGCAGAGACCTCTGCCTAAACTGTTTGAATAGCTAATACCCTTTCCAAATACTGGCACCTGGGAATCCTTTAATGACTTGGATGGTGCTTTGGGTAGACTGAATATCTCCTTTCAGAAACAAAGACTTACTATTATTATTTATTTGTCTGACTTAAATCTTACAAGCAGTTAGAAAGTAACCCTTTCTTGTATTATATTCCTGGCCCTGTGCTAGGTACCACGAGGCCAAAGTGTCCTCTCATTTACTCTGATTTAACGACAAGGGTAAGTCTATATTAGGGCAGATACTTCAGATTTACATCAGATTTTCAAAGAGCAGAATTTGTCCCTATTCCTTTAGTAAAATCTTAAACACACACTGATCATTCAGAAGGGAATTATATGTGAAAAATTCCAAATACTAAATGGATGCGTGCCTCCAACATAGCTAATGAAAAGCTAAGGAATTATTTGTAACTGAGAGGAGAAGGGTTGTCACTGAAAGAACTAATAGACCACCCTGTCAAATTCATTTTATCCTCTGTGTTGGGCAATTGTTTTAATCAGCTGAACCTTTATTGACATTTCTTTATTGACAGAGCTCCGGTAGGAGAAATTTTTCTTTCTTGTCTGCTTAGAGACTCCTACTTGATCTAAAGAGAGAATGCAGTCTGTGGTTTCATGGGCATGCATGAAGACTTCTCTTAATAACCCAAGTTACGATCTTTTGACATTTATTTCCTACCTCTCTCCTTCTTGCCTTGATTTGTTTATAATTGTCTGCATCACTCCCAAAACCAGATTAACTCTATAAAATCATAATTTGTAGGCTTGATCCACACAGCTCCTTGCAGACTCCAGCCTTTCTTGGTTTGATCTCTTTTCAAGTTTTTGGTCTTTAAGTAAGTGAAAGTATTCAGAGCAAAAAAAGCGAGCAAGTAAATGCTGCAACTTTACAAATTTTCCTTTACGTAAGCCTGGTTTACACCTGTAAACTGCAAGGGTGGAGGGTCACTCTGGGTTTGTTCAGCACCTAGGAGAATTAATCCTCCCCCCAGTCTCACTTGTGGCCTTTAGTCTGTATGAGAATACAAGTGGTGTCACACATAATAATGACTACCAATTCGCTTTCCTGCTGTTAGATGTGCCTTTAGTTCTGCTGGCCTCTACCTCTGAATTTCCTGCAACACAGTAACCTTGAGCTTGGCCAGCAAGGGCTGGAGGTCATTGTAGATCTGAACTAGGGAAGTTTCCTCAACAACAATAGGAGAAATCACATGCCCAAGCCCCCACCGTGAGTTTGTCAATGCAGCAGCACAGCACTATGCCAATGGAAAATGGGGTGGGTCTCACACAGTCAGTTGTTCAGGCTTTATAGCCAGCCACAGGGCAATTTCATGCTCACAGCAACCTTTGAGGCATAGAGGCACACTGGAACTGTGAGTCGTGGGACCGTTTTCCAGCTCAGAGGCCCAGATGCGCACTGCAGTCACATCCTGGTTGCTTGACAGGATGCAGCCTGGATGTGTAATGGTCTGCCTTCTCTTCCCTGCCATGCTTCCAGCTTTCCATTCAAAAGAAAACTGGGACTGAGGGCAGGGGAGTGGGTGTTGTGGTGGACTACTGGTTTAGACAGCCATAGTGTGTCTTACAGTTCACCTCAGACTAGTAACAACACATTGCAAAGCTTGGCCTGGCACAGTAGAATCGCTGTGGGATGGGCTGTTGCCAACTTCTGAGCACCTGAGACATGCAGACTTGGACTACGGTGGTGCTTGTGAACCAAATTTCCTTTCCCAGAGAACCACCACGAGGCAACTTCAAGCACCATTTTTTTTGCAGCTACTTTACACTACCAGCAGGGATGAGTTAAGGTGTAATTATTTTGGGAGAGCGAGAGAGCTGTTTGGGCCAGTACTGACTGATCTGGATGCCTAGTTCTAGGACTTAAGTGGGTCTCTCTGTACAAATGCCTAATCAGTTTCAAAATACGAAACAACTTAATGTTTCCTTCTCATTTGGTCATAGCTTTATTTTTGCCCCTGTTAACCCAGAATCACATCTTGGCAGCTTGAGTTCATTTATCTTTGAACTGATGGGCCACAGCTGTATGAACTTGGCTGAGGGTAGGTGAAAGCTGCAGCCTATTTCAAAACATTATCTACTTGATGTAAGCAGAAATAGGAGCTCAAGTGGGCTGTTAGATGTGTGTATTGCTGAATGGTTAGAAGAATTGTGCTGTGAAAATATCTGAAATCAGAAACAGTATCTGGGTTAAGATACAGGTTTTGTGACAGCCAGAGGCTACTAGTTGAAAGCTAGGTCTGGCAGAAGTCAGTAGCAAAGCTTTCGTTGATTTTGCTGGATCAGGATTTCATCTGTGGAGTGCAAATGAGGAGCCAATGGAACGGCAGTAGCAGAAATGGCAGGAAAAGAGTTGTGGTAAAGTTGGGTATGATGCTGGATGTTTTGTGTGGAGAAACAAAATTATAAATCTACAATATGAACTTGATGAGAAAGTTAAAGTGGTCAAGAGGTGGCTACATGCTTTGTTGAAAAGCTGTGAGATAACATCATGGGAGTTGATGAGAGTATGACCTAGGTTCTGGCCATTGGGAGTACCTCTCTCCCAAAGAGAGCTCACAGCTGCTTCACGTTACTGACTAATACGGACTCCTAAAGGGAGAGATGCCTCACAAATTACTTGTTGTGAGAGCACAACAGCATGGTTCAAACTCCCAGAGGACTTCTGGTTACAATTCTATAACAATGCTAAAGTTCATTGAACTGATTGCTTAAGCCAGAAGTAACCTTGGCTGATGACTAGCTCCCTTGTATGCTGTAGAAATCCTACCTTGTAAACATCTGTAGACTTCGTACCCACCAAGGCAGGCCCCCTGGTCCCTCAGTAGTAAGAACATCAAGGCACACATTCCTACCCTGTAAGAACTGGTTCGGGAGAAGGCAGCACGCAAGAAATCTCTTTTCTGTTTAAACAGCACATCCTTGGGTGCTATGAACAACTCGTGAATCGTAACATTATCATTTCTCCTCTCCTCCACTGTTCTTAAATGGAGATATTCGATGCTAATAGAACTTGAAGGTAGCAAGGGAAGCTTTTGTTTGCACATTTAGTAAGTACTTCTCTTTTTGAAGATCATATTTTATAAGGATTCTTTCTGTGCATTTTTCTTATGACTCTAGATAAGGCCTGGGTGGATGAAGAAATCTATCTCCCTTTTAGGTGCTGGGTTCCAGAAACAGATGTGAATTGTGTTCTGTGGCCAATTCATGTTGATTTTTTTATTGTTACAGCAGTTGGGTCAAAAAATAATGGGACTAATGAAGGCAGTTGAGACAGCAAGCCTGTGGAAGTAGGGAGCACGCAAGCAGCAAACGTGAATTTCACTGAACTGAACTGATTTTATACAGCAAAAGCTTGGTAGACAGTACCTTCTTTGTTCCACAAAGAATAATGCACCCCTCTGAGCCTTGCTGTTGCAAGAAGTAAGCAAAATTTGAAGAGATGCCAGCCGTTTAGCCTGGCCTGCTTAATCTTTGTGTGTTTGGAAATCCTGTGGAAGTCAGGGCTCCTCCAGCCCAAGTGGAGACCACAAGTATCTGAGCATCTTTTGTGTCCCTGCAGGGAGATCTAGCAGATATGGACACACAAGCCTTTGCCAGCAGAAACAAAGAAGGGCTTTGATCCTCTGTAGAAGCACTAGAACTGTGTCCACTTTAAATGCTGTTTCTGTTGAAAGGCTCTTGGAATTTGGAGCCTTTTGCAGGACCTAAATGCAGGAATCCAGTGAGGCCCTCGCTCTTTTTATTCCCTCTGCCTCTACTGGAGTTCCTCCAGGCTTGTCACAAGCTGGAACTGTCTCTCCTAATTTTGGCGGCAAGAAGGTGGATCTTTTCGGGTAGCCCTCTTGATCTAAAGAAACACAAAATGCAGAGGTGCCTAGGGCTAAGAACAGAGTTTTCATGCTCAAGGAAAATACAAAGTTTCTGGTCTTAGGAACAAACCTACATGGGAAGGATCTGGAAGTAGCCTATTGCCCAGTGGTGTGGAAATGTGTGTGGTGGACAGGCTGCACTGAGCATCAGGGGATGCGGCAGCTGCTGTGCCTGGCATGCACACACAGGTGCTATAGAGGCTGAGCTCCTCACAGTTCCAGGAACTGGAGGAAAAAGCAGCCAGGAGAAGCAAAGAGAACACAGACTGAATAATCAGGAAAAGAAGATAAACTGTTCTGAGTGGCAGCTGGTCTTTAGAGAACAGGCTGTGTAAATACCCCAAGGGCCTTATGCATCATCCCTGGGAATCTAGTCCCCAGAGAGGTCTCAGCTGGGTCACCATGCCACTCCACACTGGAGGTATGTTTACTTCTGCACAGCCTTCAGTGTTTCCTGTGAGAACATTCCCGTGCTCATAACCAATATATGCTGACCTTCTAACAAGCAGTGTTTCCTTTCTGTGTCTATACACATCTGTCCATGCCAGAAAAAGCTTCCAGATAAACTATTTACTGCTCATGCTCTTCTAAGCATGGAAGGCAGAGGTGCAGTCCAATCCAGCTTTTCCCAGCATTGAGTGGGGAGACCAGCCACAAATAACAGGATTCTTCATTTTGTCTTCCATACATAGGTGACATACAGTGTAGTTTCTCCACCTGTATGTTCTTATACTGGAAGGAGTTTGTAGGAAAAACTTGTCTGGGATAATTTTCGGCATCGCATGTACTGACAGCCCTACACTGATAGTGTTGCAGTGGTCGGAATGAGTGACTTCTGGAAGAGGAATGCAGCTTGCCAGCACAGTGAAGTTTTGCTGCCTGCTGTTTATGTTGCTTCTGGCTGTAATTGTGCAAACCATTATTCAATGAATATTTAACAAAAGGTATCACCAGTTTGCCTTTCTCATTTACCCTTACGTCCATTTTGTGTCTGCTATGTCCCTTCTTTTTCTTTTCATCCTTTGCCATGTTTCCCTCCCCTGTCTCTGTCCCTCCCCTGGATCTCCATCGATGTGTCTTGTTACATTCATTCCCTGTAATTCATTTGTACTGGTAGACTTGCCAGTGCTGGAGGCCCACAGCAGTTTTGGCACTGGCTTTGGCACGATCTCCAGTGATCTTGACAAAAGAACTGACCCCATCCCGGAGCTGTGGGTTTCCTTATGGGGCTTTGCAGAGGCCCCACAGAGCAGGGATGGCCGAAGGGGAGGAACAGCTGAAACGATTTACTATCAAACAGTTGCTTTGTACAAGTTGAGGTTTGGATCAGATGACCAGTGCTGTTGAAGCAGTGCCTAGGTGCTTTCTGGCCCTGCATGGTGCTTGGGCTGTAGTTGTAGCAGAGACATTTGGTCTTGCACCAACCAAATCCTTGGTCGCTCTTCCACTGTCCCTAGGCTGCAGTTCCACCATCCTCTTTCACACTTCTGGTACCTGTCATCACCCAACACCTGGTTCAGCAAAGGAGCTGTCTGACAGAAAACTTCCAGTGACTGATTTACTCTAGGAAATTAATACATAAGAAACCCTTCCTAGCACGGTCTACACCAACGGCCTGTCAAGCATACTGCAGTGCGTTAGGCATGCTGTGCTTAGTCCCTGACACAGACAATGTCCCTGCTCTAAGAAACTGTCAGTCTGATTTAGAAATGAAAAATGGCAATAGAGAATAAGGAAGAAGAGAGATGTCCTTCATGGCAGGGATCTGCCCTGTCTCCAAAGCACACACATTACTTAGTGTTTATTTCATGCAGGGGAAAGGAAATGGAGATTAACTGTTGTCTTCACTCTGCACGTGAGAGGCAGGTAGTAGAAACAAACCAGAGAGTGGAAAACAAATGTAAAGAAACAGCTTGGACATTCAGAAAAGGAAGTGAAAGGGACTAGGGACTAATGGCATGGTGACTCGTGGGATCTACTGCTGAAATTACTGTCCCACTCCTTAGTTCTCTAAGACCCACACAGTGTCAGTTAAGCATCTGAGTCATCCTCTTGTTTATTGGCTGTTGATGGTGCCCACAGGCTCTAAATGAGAACAGATAATTACTTGCATTTACTGCAGTACCAGGGAACTTCTGCAGCGGGTCAGAATCTAATTGTTCTAGGAATAATACAAACAGAAAACACTGAAGCACAGAAAAAGCAAAGTCCCTTTCAGTCTAAGTAGATGAAAGAAAGAGCTGGAAAGCATTATCACCTCCTTTTCATGGATAGGAACTAGAGCATTAAGAGATCAAATAACCTGCCCAAAGTCATAGAAAGGGTGAGCCAGGAAATGAACCCAATCCATCATGAGCCCTCGCTTGCAATCCCATCTCTTTGCATAAGAACTCTACTCCACCTGTGTAGGGAATGTGGTCACTTAGCTAACAGGCAATAGTCTGAAAGGGGCATAGATCTCCCATTTTAGGATGCAAGTTAGTTTTAATAAGGTATAAGAACTAAACTTTGGGATTTCTGTAAGAACTGATGCTGCTAATGACTGGCTACTCAATTCCATGGACCCATAAGAAGGACTCAATCAGATTATCTCTATGTTTATACTCACTTGCATCTGTGACTTGCCTAAATCTAACAACTTACAGGAGGTGCAATAACCACCTAAATGCCAAGGACATTGTTTTGGAACAGGAAAACCAGAGAACTAAAGACTTGGAACAAAAATCTGGTTTGTGCTATCCTATCTATTTTCAATGGAGATTGTCCTGAATATCCTCTTGAAGAAATCCCATCTGGAAGCTGCTGCAGAATGAAAAAGACAGCTTGTTTTTCCACGGGCTGAAGTGGTTGCAGCCACTTCTTGTGTTCCAGGTGGGCAGCGGGCATGCAGCTGGTGGCTCCTGTGAGCCCATCAATTTGCCACTGTCATCACAGCTGCTGGAGATCCATTCCTGTATCCTGCCCTCTGCAAACAGCAGCTCATAACCACAGAGCACCAAGTGTCTCTGGTCCAGCATCAGCTCAGGGAGCCAGAGAGCTGCTTGCTGAAAGCTGCCTTCTGTTTGCTTGCAGACGTGTCAATATTTACTGAGTGAGGCTCCACTTTTGCCCAGCTGGAGCATGACAGCTTTGCCACTCTTGCACTCAGTGGCCCTATCTCCCAGCATTAACATCAGGAGGTGATGAGTGACCAGGCTGGCCTGATAAATGAGAAGAGATCTGCAAACAGAGAAGAGCAAACACTTCCTGATGATGTTGTATCAGGAGAGACACAGAAAGGTGCTGTTGGTGGTGTTGGGTGCTGGGGAAGTCCCATCTGTGAGCAGGGGTACGCAGTGAGCTATTAAGGTGGCCCTGCAGGGAAGGCACGGTGCACTCTCAGAGCTGTAGCCGTGTTGCTGGGCTTTCAGCATAGCCCTGTGAGTGCAAAAGCCTGGAGCGTGCAGCAAGGAGAGGGGACAGACAGTCCAAGAGGTGCACCAGCAAGGTTGACCCCCTCTCCTGTTTCTGACTATATAGGAGATGTGGAAGGGAGGACACAGGACACACTTGCAGGAAAAGCTGCAAGGCAATTTAAGGAAAAAAAAAATAATGCTGGAAGGCAATGAGCTCCACTGCACGGTTACAGCTGCAGTTCCTCAGTTACCAAACATGTATGAGTGAGCCATTACATGCAAATAAAAATCAAGAGGCCAGTTTCACCCATTAAGTCTTCAAGCTTAATTCTCTGGGATTTCACAGCTATTTGCAGATACTGTAGTGGTGGGCACATTACAATTAATTGTTTGAATTTGGCTGGAGCTTGCTGGCATGTTCTGCTCTGCGTTAGGCGGACAATAGCTCCCAGTGGTGGGTACTGGCAGAAGTAAGGGATCACTAAACAGTGAAAAGGGCTTAGAAATATTGAGGGAGAATATTGAGAATATTAAAAAAGGAATAAACTGTTCAATTTGGGCTGTTTCTTCTTGGTTAGTTGTTTTTTTCATCCCTCTAGAGAAAGAAATTTAAATGACTGAAGACTGGGCCTTTTTGTACTAAGTGACACAGGAGCATAAGTTCCTCAGAAGTTGGCTGACGTACCTTTAAACATCTATTAGAGATGTCAGTGTGAGTGGCAGCATTTCTGTGCAGATTCAGAAAAAAAGAGAGGCTGGGCAAGGAGAATACGAGGAGAGGGAGTCCAGCCATTATATGAGTAAGTGGTGGCTTGATACAGCAGAGTGCAGAGTAAGGGAGGCAGGGATAGAGAGAGTATTGAAAGGAAGGCTATGGACAATGAAAGGAAGGCAGGAAAAAGATACAAAAATGGGGAATAATGTGGCTTATGCACTAAGTGAAAAAAATGAGTTTTGGCAGCTGAACTGTGTATAGAATCAGGCAGTGTCAGTAACCCATTCTGGCTTTTCTGATGGGCAAGCTTTGCACCACGGGAGGTTTAACCTGGTTTGGGACTAATGATCCAGTGGTTCAGATCTCCTTTCTCATTATGGATTGGATGGTTCACCTCAGCGGGGCCCAGCATTCCACAGTTAAATGCTCATGCCTTATGATGACAAGGATTCATTTAAATGAATTTTTACAGAAAGGGCACCCCATGAAACAAGCTGCCACAGCAGAAAAGGGTACCTGCAGTGCCATACTTAGTACTGTCCTCTGAAGAGCAATGCAAGACTGCAAAGATCCCAGCCTTGCTACCCTGAGCTAGCAGAGCCTGAGTCAGACAGCAGCTGCCCAGGGCTGCCTCCCAGGAGTAGGGTGGGCAAGATCAGCCAACATCTGTTCCCCTTTAATCTCTTGTTCCTTTGTGTTTTGGTGTAGCACTTTTGTGTGTAATGAAATGAATTGCATGCTCTGGCACATCCCCAGCCACTCTCCTGGACAGTGGTTCCTCCGGCACGCAGTGCTGCCGGGAGTGAAGAGCTCTCGGAGGCTGGGATGCGTCAGGAGACAGCGCAGGCTACAGACTCAAGTGTGTTCCTGATGGCCCAGCTCCTCCTGCCCCACCAGATTCAGCAGGAGTCCCAGGGCTTACCAGACCCCATGAGGAAGAGGCTGAACTGTGTAAGTCAGTTCCCCTTCATGTCACGGCTTCCAGCTGTTTTTGATTACAAGGGGTTTGTGTCAGGACAACCTCCAGGGCTTCCTTTCACTCACACCCCATTATGCAGTTAGTGTCTGCGCCTGCAGGGTCTGCTCGCCTGGAGCTACTGACACTTTTAACCTCATGCTTATGCATTGAACTGAACATACTCAGTTGTGTTAGGAGAAATGGAAAGAGGGGAATAATATACTAACAGTCTTCCACAAAGGTCTTGCTTCCACCACTGCCTCCAGAAGTTCACTGTGACCCTGGGAAGGGAGCCAAAGACATTCTCCCGCTGAGAAAAGCAGTCACAGATACTCTGTGGCATCTTTCTCCATTTAACCCCCTGCTGAAGGAACTCACAAAGCAGCATCCAGGGCAGCAGCCTGGAGTGTGAAGGCTTGTGTTACAAAGGATTTAGACAGACTTCAGGAGGGGAGGTGCTTTTCTCTGCAAAGAATGTATGAAACTCTAGATAACTTCCTTCTGCCTTGGTGGTTGATGGTGTCCTGCAACTCCTGCAGGTCAGGAAGCATAGGAGGATAGTATTAACCGTCTTCCACCTCTGGGCCTTTCAAAACATGAGGGCCAGGATCCATGCAAATGCCTGTCATCCAGGAAATCACCAGCAAGAGGAACGTACACAGAACGGAACTTAGCTGAAGCAGTGAGGCACCAGCCTCTGCACGACAGCGTGCCGCACTCAGAAGCAGTAATGATGGCAATATTGCGCATGGAAGAGCAGTTCAGATGGAAAAGGGATGTCAGGAATACACAATGGGACAGATAATGGAGGCTAGCAACCCCAGAGCAGCTCCAAAGGATTGTGAAATGACCCTTTTCCCTGTCCAGCAGTAAGACAAAGCTGGCTGGATCTATATTCCCAAAACTCAGAGCAAGGGAGGATGAATGAATCATGAGGCCTCCAAGCCTAAGAGGAAATCTGCTCTTTCAGATTTCCTAGACCAACATAATTTCACACTGGCAAGTGTCTTTGCTTTGGTGGACGCATTCTCCTCCCCTTGAAGTCAAAAAGGGGTAGTGTGGGATAACAGCACTCTGCAGCTAAAGTAAAAGAGTGAAAAAACACCTGGAAAGCTGTGCTGCTGCCCTCCTGTGCTGATTCTGGCTGGGATAGGGTTAATTTTCTTCATAGTAGCTAGCATGGGCTATGTTTAGTATTTGTGCTGAAAACGGTGTTGATAATACAGAGTTGTGTTCGTTACTGCTGAGCAGGGCTTACACAGCGTCAGGGGCTGTTCCGCTCCTCACACTGCTCCACCAGCGAGCAGGCTGGGAGTGCACAAGAAGCTGGGGGGGGATGCAGGCAGGACAGTTGACCCCAACTGGCCAAAGGGATACTCCATACCATGTGACATCATGCTCAGCATGTAAAGCTGGGGGAAGAAGAAGGAAGGGGGGATGTTTGGAGTTATGGCATTTATCTTCCCAAGTAGCCATTACGGGTGATGGAGCCCAGCTTTCCTGGGGATGGCCGAACACCTGCCTGCGATGGGAACCGGTGAATGAATTCCTTGGTTTGCTTTGCCTGCGTGTGTGGCTTTTGCTTTACCTGTTAAGCTGTCTTTATATCAGGCCACGAGTTTTCTCACTTTTACTCTTCCAATTCTCTCTCCCATCCTGATGCTGGGAGAGTGAACGAGCAGCTGTGTGGGGCTGAGCTGCCAGCAGAGGTTAAACCACGACACCTGCTCATGCGTCCAAGAGGCAGGAGCCAGCAATGGCTGTGACCTGTTGGTGATGCACCAGTGGATATTTGGACACCTTTTCCTGTCCCCATCTCTGTGCTAGAGGGAGGATTCTGGACTTTCTCACACCTCCTCCCTCAGGGTCTGTGCAGCAGGGGGGGGTTGTTATGGCTGGAGAGCACATATAGGTGTGGAAGCTATTGCTGTTCCACAGGTCATTGTTCAAAGACGCAATCCTTTTTTTTCTTTCAGCCTCACAACAGCTTTATTTTCCAGAAGCCAGTGAAAACAGGATATGATGAAATCAAACGAACCTCACTGACTGCTTCTCCCAGGAAAACAGCCTATGGGCAAGGACCCTACAAAGCCAGGAAGGAACTGCCAGGAAAAAACAAAACAGTCTCCTAGCAGTGACTTCCCCTCCAGCTAGGGAAGCCTCTGCCATGTCTTCCATAACAAAATAGTTTGTATCTCCCTCTTCATGTCACTGCACAGGTCAGGTACTTGAATGCATTGCCAGATACCCTTTGTATGTTGCTTTGCAACAGTGGAACCTATGAGTAGAAGATACTAGAAACCAACACGGAGCCATAAGCACTTCAGTACTGGTCTCCTTTCCCCTTCTCATCCTCAACCCAGACATACCCCGTTTGGGAGCCTGCAGAGGGTGCTGGTAAAGAACAGATAGGGCTTTATGTTGCCACAAAAGCCATGAGTTAGTGCCCTCTATTGGAAAATCACTTTTTTTTTTCTTCCTAACATCTTCTCACTTTGCAGGATAGGGACCTGTCTTACGGGTTTATGTGCTCCGCCGGGTCCCAGCTGCTGTGCCATGGAGGCAGGAAAGCCTTTGAGGCACAGAGCTGCCCACACCAACTACCCAGAAGACAGAAAAAGAAATTTGTCCTCTTTCCTGGGAACCAGTGGTTCTCAAAACAAATGAACACTCGCTTGGTTTGCTTTTGCTTAAACAGAGATCCAGGCTTGAATCAGAATTAGTCAAAGCAAAAGCTGTTTGCTCTTTGATCATTAATCTTTAACAGGAACCTGAAAACAGTGGGATGGTAGGGATAATGCTCTAGCAGAGATGGTGCATTAGTCTGCCTCCAGGGTCTGAGATAGGCTGATGTATTTGAGTGTTAACTCCTTGATCTCAGGCAAAAATATTGCTGCAGACTGTAGGAAAAGGATCTGGTTAGCCATATTTACAAATAAGCCTTCTAAGAGGAGACAATAGATTTGCCAATCTTTTTTTTTTTTTTTAAAGGCCTGTCATCATTGGTGCAGTTCAGTCCTATAATGGGACTGTTAGAAGAATTAGGATTTTCTTTCTTAAGTAGGGGATCTGTGAAGGGAAGGAGGAGTTGCTGTCTTCTATTGCTTTCCGTTTGGAGTAGTTACTTGAGCTTGATTTGCTTCCCAAATTTTCAGGCTCCATCACACTTAGGGCATGCCTACCACAGCATCAGTGTTTAACTGCAGCGTAGCAACTGTATTTAAACTCTTAACAAGGATGAAGTAACAGCAAGACAGACTTCAGGAAGGCCAGTCAAGTCTAGTCAGGGGCTTGAGCAAGCTTGTTAGACCACACTGCAGCTGGCATCCCAATGACTTGGAGCTAGATGAGTCTGCTGGTGTAGCATTCCCTTCTCCAATTGCATTTTAAATAAGAAACATCTTGTGGATCCTTCTGCAAAGTCCTGATGTATAACAGGGCACTCCACATGCTGGACAGGTCCAGAATTGCTCCTTTTCCAGGGCTCTCCAGTGGCCCAAGATCACCCTGAAGTTTTTGGCTCTGTTCTTTTTAAGCAAATGAATCCCAAACCCACGCAGGGAGCTCTGCACAAAAAGCTCATTTTCATGCTGGCATGTTCCAGGGGCTAGTGTGGTCCCATCACTGGCTAAAGCAGGTAGATGGAGAGACAGAAAGGGAAGAAAAGGAGAGCCTGATATGGGGAGGTTTGAATTTGAGTGCCAGGTGGGTGATTGACAGCTGGCAGAGGGAAAAGCAGGGGAAGAGATGTCTCTCATCTCTACCAGTGTCCCTCAGACCTCACCAGCAAGGGATACTGAGAGGGGAACAGAGCAGGAAAGCTGGGGTGGTTGCACAAAAACACCCACTTGGTGCCACAAGGCAGAAGGATATGGCAGAAGTACAGGCTGGGCTTGGACAAGCAGACAGGTGCCACCCCTGCACTGCCCTGGTTTGTACACTTGCTTTACTGAGCACTGCTAACCTGGGCAGGCTGGCACCTCCTACCAAACGATGGGTCATGCCTCTGTCTTAGCACCATTTTCTCATGTTGTGCTTACAGGCACACTCAGAGCCTCCCCTCTCCCTGAACACTGCATTAAGCTTTTCCCTTCCTGAGCAAAGAATGGATACTAACCTATGCCCAAGTGCCACAGCTTTAGCTCTGCAGCTTAGCTCTGCCTTCAGCCCTGGCACAGCATGATCCTGCCAACTATGTATGTTCTCAGGTTGCGAAATCCACTCTTTGAAGAGGCTCAGGCAGCACCAGGGCTTGCAGTGTCACAGCTCTGCTAGCTTGCCCAGTGCATCCAGCTCACCCTGTCTTATCCCTCTCAGCCCCTTACTGTGACTCCTTGTGCCTCCCTCCCACCTGGTCAGGCAGCTGGGGAGGGCTGCTTGCCCCTGAGGAGGGACCAGGCTGGACGACTTCCATCATGGCCATCCTGTGGACCATTGGAGGTGCTCAGCTGTGTGCACGCTGCACAGTGCCCAGTTCCCAGTCCCCTTGGGTCCCTCCGGCCCACAGCTCGCTTCTGGTTCACCTGGACACCTCATCAGCCACTGCCATGAGGCTCTGCCAGTGTTGTGCTATGGTACACAAATCCATGCAGTGAAGAAGCCAAACCTGGACTGCAGGGCAGGCAGGACTTCTCTGTCTCCTCTCTAGACCTCTCTGCACACGTAGGTGGCATTTCACATCGATACTATAAATTCAGCGCTCCCTTCCACTCCATGCTCTAGGCACCAGCTCAGTGTTTGCATAGGGCAGGATGCCTCCACTACCCTCTCCACCAGAAAAATAATTCTCCAGAATCAGAGCATATGGTGATGTGTTCCACTGGCTGCCTCCAACCACTGTCATGCCTGATCAAGGGCCCCAACACCTGCTTCCTTGGAAAGGCATGAGAAGGTGAAGTATCCCTGTCCTGAAATCAGTATGCTCTAGAGCACCCCCACAAATGTCACAGGCTGGCAAAGAAGAAAGATCCTTCTTGGGGCCATATGTATTTTGAAAGTTGTGGATGGGAGAGAGCAGCTTGGATTTCTTGGGACTTTCTTGAAGGAATGACTTCTCTTTTGTAAAGAATTTCTTACTTCGTGGTATCCCTATCTTCCTGCCCACACAACAGTGGTGTGCTTTACTCACTAGTCATCTCCTGACTGTCACGTAGACTGTGAGCTGATCTCCATGACCAAGGATCTGTGTTCCTGGCTCGTACTGTCCTCACCCTGATCTTTCATTAGAGAGTCAGAATATGAATACTTCCAATTCACAACCCAGTATCTCACAGGTAGGAAAAATGTGAGAGGAAGAGCAGGCACATTTTCCTTGCCTCATTTCCACCAGTTA